>NC_064293.1:11315139-11345899 GCF_019186545.1 Solanum stenotomum
AAATTTGAAATTGAAAATATTTTTTAAAAATAAATTATTTTTTTTTTTGGGGGGGTGGGGGGGGGATAGGGGCTGGCGGGAGGGGGGTCGGGATGAGGGTGGGTAAAAAAATAAAAAAATTAAAGTTAAAAAATGTTTTTTAAAAATAAGCTTTAAATTTATTTTTTCAACAAAAAAAATTGTAATTTGAAGTTGGAGGAAAGTTTTGGAAAATGTTTTCCTAAGTTTTGAAGAAAAGTCATTTTCCTTGAATTTGAGGAACATGAGTTGATTTGGAAACATTTTTCAAAACATTTTACCTAACCAAACATGAAAAAATTGGAAAACATTTTCCTTCAATTGAAGATTCTTCTAAAATGGGTGAAGATTTGAATGGTATGAGATTGATTCAATTCAAATTATCTTGAGCTCAACCCATAAAATTATCTTTAGCTCAAGAAACTAGAATTTCTTCCTCACATTTTTTTCACCCCTACCCTCGAACCCCCACCCCCCAACAACGACCCCAACCGCCCACCCCAAAAAAAATTAGTTTGTTTTTAAAAAATATTTTTAATCTCAAAAATAATTTTCTACTCTAGTAAAAATAAAAGATATTTCTCAAAAATATTTTTCATTCATAAATCAAACACTAAAAATCTTTTCCGAAAAATATTTTCTACTCACCAACTAAACATGAGAAAATAAATCAAACATCTACATGTTTTCCAGAAAAATATTTTCTAGGAAAACATTTTCCTTCATACCAAACACACCCTTAGTCCTAACATTTACGACGTGTGAATTGTTGAGCGTTTCTTGTTTACACCGTTTCTCGTTAATTTTCTTTCTACAATATATAATCTCTCTTCTTCTTCTTCTTTCTTTTCTACTCCTCTGTTTTCTTTTCTTTTTTATTTGTAGACTTGTATGGCAACTAGGGGCGTATACAAGAGGGGGTCACCGGGTTCACGTGAACCCATGGTCCCCTCCCGAAATCATATATAGTAGTGTTATATTTTTTAAAAATATTTAAATATAGATGTGTGAACCCAGACTCGAAGTATCATATAATGTAGTACGATGATGATTGGGTGCACCTCTCTAGGTGAGGTTAGAAATTTGAATCTTTTATCTATCTTGCTTTAGTTTTCTTTCTAAGATTTTGTAACTGGTTTGGATAATTGATAAAAGTTAATTTTGGACCTATGATTTTAAAATTTTAATAGTAAAAAGAATCTAACCGATCAAATTTATGTCTTAGATCCACCTTTTTATAATAGTGCACCGATTATCTATAAATCCTGAATACGCCTCTGAATTGGCAACAAGAAGTCATCTCAGTTATTCGAGACGACTACTACTACAAATTACAATAGAGGAATTGTTGGAGGTGGAAAGGAATCGACAATAGTAAACCAGTTTACAACAAGAAAGGATTAAAGATTGGGTTCAAGAAAACCTTCGGTTTTGATGAAAAAAACCATGTCTTTTGTTTGCCCAATTGTATATATTTTTTAATTTTATCTGTCAATGCACTTTCTCTTTTCTTTTTACACCAGTCCTTTACTTTGTGGTTTAGAATTATTTTTTTATAAAAATAATTCCTTATACATGAAAAGAAAACTGCACTATTTAGGGGGGGGAAATGTCATTAATGGTCAGGAAATTTTCGCTTATAGTCACTCAATAATAAGTTAATTATGTTTCATAGCTATAGTTTGCTAATTACGATTCGTAGCTACATGTTAGAGGGAGAAGAGAGGCGAACGAGATTGAGAGAAGGAGGAGAGAGGCGAGCGAGACTGAAAGAGGGAGGAGAGATGGGAGTGAGAGAGGGTAGAGAGTGGAGTTAAGCTAATTATATTTGTGTGTGTGTTATAGCTAATTAACTACTATATGTTTGTTTATCCGCGTAATTTTCCCTTAATAGTTAGCTGCAAATCAACATTGAGGCCCATTACCTCAATTGGTTAGAGCGTCGTGCTAATAACGCGAAGGTCGCATGNACGACGTGTGAATTGTTGAGCGTTTCTTGTTTACACCGTTTCTCGTTAATTTTCTATCTACAATATATAATCTCTCTTCTTCTTCTTCTTCTTTCTTTTCTACTCCTCTGTTTTCTTTTCTTTTCGATTTGTAGACTTGTATGGCAACAAGAAGTCATCTCAGTTATTCGAGACGACTACTACTACAAATTACAATAGAGGAATTGTTGGAGGTGGAAAGGAATCGACAATAGTAAACCAGTTTACAACAAGAAAGGATTAAAGATTGGGTTCAAGAAAACCTTCGGTTTTGATGAAAAAAACCATGTCTTTTGTTTGCCCAATTGTATATATTTTTTAATTTTATCTGTCAATGCACTTTCTCTTTTCTTTTTACACCAGTCCTTTACTTTGTGGTTTAGAATTATTTTTTTATAAAAATAATTCCTTATACATGAAAAGAAAACTGCACTATTTAGGGGGGGGAAATGTCATTAATGGTCAGGAAATTTTCGCTTATAGTCACTCAATAATAAGTTAATTATGTTTCATAGCTATAGTTTGCTAATTACGATTCGTAGCTACATGTTAGAGGGAGAAGAGAGGCGAACGAGATTGAGAGAAGGAGGAGAGAGGCGAGCGAGACTGAAAGAGGGAGGAGAGATGGGAGTGAGAGAGGGTAGAGAGTGGAGTTAAGCTAATTATATTTGTGTGTGTGTTATAGCTAATTAACTACTATATGTTTGTTTATCCGCGTAATTTTCCCTTAATAGTTAGCTGCAAATCAACATTGAGGCCCATTACCTCAATTGGTTAGAGCGTCGTGCTAATAACGCGAAGGTCGCATGTTAGAGACCTACATTGCCCAGGCCATCTTGTGTTTTTATAAAGTTTTGTTAAATTGGTCATGATCGGCTTATTCTTAATAATTTTAACATATTATATTTAATTTTTATAATTTAAAATGAGTTAAAATTGAAGATTAACTTGGGTTCAATCAAAGGCGTATGCAGGAGAGGGTCACTGGGTTCACGTAAACTCATGCTCCCCTCCCAAAATCATATATAGTAGTGTTATATATTTTAATTTTTTGTTAAATATAAATGTGTGACCCCACACACGAAGTATCATATAATGTGAAAATGATTGGGTGCACCTCTTAGTGAGGTTAGAAATTTGAATATTATATCTATCTTCTTCTTTTTTTTCTTTCTAAAACTGGATAACACCTCTCTAAGTGGGCATTGATAGCACTTTTGGCGTTTTAATTAATTAAACATTTCAATTTTAGACCTATTATTTTAAAATTTTAACTTTTTTCAATGATAAAACGTAAATGTCATATACCGATTGGATCCACTTTTTCATAATAATGCACCCATCATTTCGAAATCCTGAATACGTCTCTGGGTTCAATTGAAGATTCTTCTAAAATGGGTGAAGATTTGAATGATATGATATTGATTAAATTCAAATTATCTTTAGCTCAAGAAACTGTGGAATTTCTTCCTCACATTTTACAGCCGTGGGTTGGTGCTCTCACTTGCATATACACACATTCACGAAAAAGAGATAATTACACTTATATATACAGGCTGTCACCAACACACAAAAATCATGAACTTTGGGGTAAAAAACTTAACTTTGATCTTTCTTGGATTCATTTCTTGAAAACCCTATGTTTTTTATGGTAGATTCTTGCTTAGGATACATAACTAGAAGTCAAAATCACTAGAAAACTGTGAGAGTATTCTTATCTTGATTTGGAAGGAATAATTCTTAATGGATTTTCTCAAAAATCAAGTCTTGAATCCTAGAATTGAATTTTTGATATTTACTAGAGATATGAAGAGGATTTGATGTTAGAATCTTGTAGAAATTCTAGGATTTATGTTATAAGATCATGGAGAATACTTACCATGACTTAGTAGGGTTTAAGAGAGCTTTTGGGGGCTGTTGGGGTTGACCAAAAAGTGAAAATTGAGGGGGGGGGGGGGGGGGNGCCCAACTCAAAATAGCGTTTTTATTAAATGTATAAACTTTGATATACAACTGATATATATGATATACGGGTGATATACACGGGACTGTAGAATGATACACAACTCATGGATTGGTTTCTTGGAATTCATGCGAGAACTTTAAGCCTCTGATTCAGTTCCATGAGCTATAACCACGACTCTTAAATGGTTTCACGGACGGTAGTTTTCAATTCGTGGAAATTGGGAACAGAATTCTCAGATTGGAGTATTTGTAGTAAAACGGTCATAACTTTTTATTCTGGACTCAGATTGATGCAAACTTGGTGGAGTTGGAAAGAAGACTCGAAACCCTTTAATTTGATAGCTAATGAGACATATAACTCTGCATATTCTAAGAGATACATGATCGTTTGAAGTTGACTCAAGTAAAATCTTGTAGCGAAACTCAATCGGTAAGGAAGCTTCGCCAACTCAACTTTGTGCTAGAGAATTTCTAGATCTTAATTCACATCTAATACACTTACACCACTTAGAAACTGGATCCTAACACCTATGCATCATTACGAAATTATCCGATACAGGTCTATACGCATATGAAAAATTATTCAGATCTTAGCTTAGAAATTTTTGGAGTATTACGATTTTAGAACGACCCAGAAGAAAGTTAAGTCTGCTTTATTATATGCTTGGACCACCAAAACAAATCAGCTATATACTTCTAAATAGAAGTTCTAAATATGAAATGTATTATTCTTAACATAAATTAATTCCCACACGACAAATAATGAATCCCTTACATGAAACCAACACATTTTACTTAAATGTATAATTGATTGGAATTTAACTTCTATACACTGAAAGTGTAATCACCTAATTAAGCATAGTTGCACATTCCATAAGAGCATGAACTTCCTTTTTTGCATACATTGTTGCACTTGCCACAATGCTTCTTGTTAACATATATGTTCACACACCACCCTTGGCAGCATATCTCAGAGTACTTGCACTTGTTACCACATTTACCACAATTGGATCTATCATTGAAGACGTTCACGCATTGTTTTTTGCAACAATCTGGCCCGCGGCTGCCCTTTGCAGCACAAACCCTAGGGTATTTATCACACGTTGCAACATATCGTTGTTTTGGGGAAAGAAAAGAGGTCTTTCCTAGCGAATAAGATGCATCTAGGCCTTCAAGGTGTAATTCTTGACTAGACAATGAAGGAAAGAGAGCAATTATTATGGAAATTGATAGTAAGATAACAAGTAAGAACTTGAATGAATTCATATTTTAGTAATTAAGGAGTTTTGTAATATTTAAAGTTTGATCACTAGCTTGATTTGAAAATAGAAGGAGAATATACTAAGTGGTATTTATAGGGAATTTTTTTTGTGAAGAACGAAATTTGGTTTAATGGTAGTCTCTATCAGTGTGAATATTGCTACACCAAAATTCAAGTCATGAAAGTTTGGCCTAAGAAGGAATGGAATTACTGGAAAACTTGAATTATGTTTATGTAAATAAGGAAAAAGGAGATGAACCTTGAAATTGTTGTAGGGCAAGTGGTTATAGTGACAATTAACCAAGGATGTTAAGAGGAAATTTCTTATGTTGATTTCTAAATCTCGAGATATTGTTTGAGCTCATGAGGTAGTAAAGATGATTTATTCCCAAGTCAAAATGTCATTAGTTAAACTGAAAAATCACCTTTAGATATATGGCTTGAAGAAAGTGTAATAAATCAAATGTCTTCTCTTTTTTCACTTTGTTTGAGAAATCTTAGTAACTCAGTTGATTTGCTATCTGAACTTTCATCTTGTTGATGAAGGCTCAATTCTCCGTCTTGTAATCCCTCTTCAATTTCTCCTTTCCTTACCTTCAATTTTTTTAAACTAGAAAATTTTAATCATTTTGTTCCAATTCGTTTGATACATTTTATTTATCGAGGTTTAATCAATGATCAACTTTTTTAGCTAAACATCGGGCACTATAGGTAAATTTATTTTTCTAATTAAAATTTCTAGTTTTGGAAATTATGCAGAGAGGAATATAGTCAAAATTAAAGTTAATTAGTTTGATTCTCAACCAGCAAGAATTTTTAATATTTTTGAACTAAGTGAATACCTTAATTTTACTCAAGAAAAAGAAGATCGAGATTGATAGTTCATGATCCCCCTTAGGTCCATTTCACCTTTATTGCCACTTGTTTTGTGATCAATTTTTTTGCAAGTAGTAACTAGTTTTGTAGTTACTTCTTATTCAATTCTCAATTGTAATATAGAGTAAGATCTAGTCCTTCCTCTTTAGATGTACCTTTTTTTAGGGTTACAATAAAATTGTGACTCAATTTAAAAAATAAAAAAATAAAAATTTAGGCCCTAAATATCACATATCAAGACATGTCACTCAAATTTCAACAAGATGGTTCCTCTCTCTTTTCTCTCTGTGTTTTCCTTTTTCCTGCATGTGATCTTTTATCAAGGGAAAATGCTTAAATATGGCATCAAACTTTGAGAAAAGACTCATTTATATCATTCGTTAAAAGTTTGGCTCATTTATATCATTATCGTTTGAGAAAAGGCTCATTAATGTCATTATTTGTTAATTAAAATAGCATATATATGAGCCAAATTTTCGACTTATGACATTGATGAGTCTTTTTTCAAAGTTCGGTGACATTTTGAACCTTTTTCCTTTAAGAAAAATGATTTAATTAATGACATGGCCACAATCATATTTGACCACGTGTAAAAAATAATTTTGCAAAACTGAAACTATTTTCATTTTACAAATAATGACATGGATGACCTTTTCTCAAACGAAAAATGACATAGATGAGCCAAACTTTTAACATATGGCATGCATGAGTAATTTTCTCAAAGTTCACTGACATATTTGAATCTTTTCCCTTTTATCAATAGGCCTCCAAGTTGCCAACCAAGTTTTCTCGTTAATACTCCCCCACTTCAAAATAAGTGAATTGTTGAGCTTTTTTTTCATAGTTTAAAATTAGTAAGTGTTCAAAGTTCAAGATAGTTTTTGGAATTTTTATTTTATTTTTGCCTCTCATTTATATTTTCTAGGTAATAATTTCAAGAGAGTTAATTGCTTATATTTATGATTTTACTTTGAATTATTTATATTTTCAAGATTAGTTTGAGAATAACTAAAAGAACAAAAGTGGAAAGTAGTGTTTAATTTATATCCTAAACCCTTTTTAATGGATATGTATTACCTCAACAATTCACTTATTTTGAAAGAAGGAAACAATACAAGAATTTAATTAAGACAAGAAACATATGATTATTGACTTCTTTTTTTGAAAAAAAGAAAAGAAAAGAAGAATGAAGAAGTTAAGATCTATCAATATGAAGCACGCAATCAATTCCTTTTTTGGTCCTTCCTCTTTTTTAGTTTGACTATTCAATATTCAATGTTTAGTAAGGTCTTAATTTTTTTAAATTAAGATAAAGACATCTCAATATTAAAATATATATTAAATAGGTGTTTGGACATGTGATTTCATCTTGTTATTTGAAATAATGAGATAAAATCAGTGTTTGAACATGCGAGTTCATCTCGTAATTTGAAATAGTGAGATAAATCCAAAAGGTTTGATTTGAGAATTTTGTATCATGATTTCACATTTTTTAAATATAAAATTGACTCACAAGTTTATATTTTGTTAAGAAAGATCCACCATTTTTTATATGTCAACCATTTATTTCATATATAAACAAAACTTATAGTTGATATTATTACTCTTACCGACTTTTAGATCATTTCTATCGATTATAGCTATTATTCTCACCAACATAAATTACTCACTTTATTTACACAAAATTATCACGTTTTCATCGCATGTCTCTATAGAATTCTTTACAAAACTACTATTGTTTTTATTAGTAGATAAATATTATATTGTTGATGCTAGTACACAAGAATTTTTAGCTTCATACAAATTAAAGGATAACGCTATCATTTGCAGGATTACAAAGAAGTGAAAGAGAACCTCACAGTGCTAAAGAACTACATTAGGCATTCATCTCTACTCAATGTGATTGAGCTTGAAAAAACATATTTAGATATTAAGTCTTTGTTAACTCAGATCTATTCAGACTAATTAAGTAGTTGAAAAAAAAATACACTTAATAATTAAGATTCAAACATAAAAAGGTAAAACTTAAAGACTGAAATGTGAATGATTACGATTACCTTCGTTAACTCAACTATTACAAATTTGTGTTTGGTAAGCCTATTAAAAAGTAAAGCTCTTTCTCGAATAGTTTCTTCGTTTTCGAGGCTCCTAACTATCCCACCACATCTCATGCTGGCACAGTCAAATCCTATTGGGTTACTTTGGGTTGACCAAAATAAGAGTCGGCTTTCCACAAATTATCTGTTACATATGCACTTAACAGAGTAACATATATTCATCTTTGCATTCTGGCTTTTGTAGTCAATAGGGTCGGCCAAAGTATGTTTTTCTAACTAACCTGATTGTGAAATATTATCCTATAATTAGTCAACTTTTAACTTAATTAAGGGGTATCTTTGATATTTATCAAAATTTCAAATTCTAGCACCCTACACCTTGTTTGGATGGTTGTAAGCCGTTGACTAGTTATGCGAACTTTAATCATTCATGTATAAGTATTCCATCTTCTACTTTGCATAAATAATACATACATTCTCTCGTAACTTATACATGTGATAGTTACGACACATTGTAAAATATTAACTAAACAGTGTACTTGGTGTGCTGCATTTTATACATAGAAATTAAAATGCTACCAAGCATGCATGGTACTAGTTATGCTAGTTTTAATACATGAATAATTTACTTCTTAACTAGCAACCAAACGACCACTAAGATCTCAAGGGCTGTAAAGATCTTTTGACCTACAAAGCAAAATTGCTTCACGAGAGACGTAAACATGAAGCATTAGTAACAAAAGCAACGATGAAAATCATGGCGTTGGGTCCATTAGAGCAGAGGCATCAAACTGAGAAATTACTCCTCCACTCAGTAGATGCATTGCAGCTCCTCGTGAGAACTTCCTTGCAAACAAAAAACATGGAACCAGTGTAGAATTATTATGGCACCACTCTGTTCTGTACTCAGTGTCGTAGTAAACGTTGTCAATATCCTGTCAGTAGGATCCAAGTTGCATAAACCAGTCAGTTCTGAAGGACAAATGTTTTGAAGCAAAACTAACTAGAGGAAAGAAAATCCAAGACAAACGAAAAGTAAAGTGAAAGAAAGAGTTAAGAACTATGATCTACCACATATGATAACACACACATTTAACTTACATACACTAATCGTACATAGAACTGTTATACGCTCTTAAGTATTTTAACCAGCTGTAATAGGCTACCTTCTTTTAGATAATCTGCTAGCGTAAAAATTCTTTTACACTGTCAGCGTACATAATAAAACTCAAATCATGAAAGAGATGAATGTAGCCAAATGTTTAAGTGGAAGACGAAGGGAAATATTATATATCTGCCTGATAAGTATACCTTTATTCTCTTGATCTTGTCAGGCCCTGCATCTGCATAGCTAAATGTCATAGGATGCCAACTATTTTTGTCCATATTTGACGCGGATTGGTTCCACTCTGTATAGGTTATTGTTCTACGTTCCAGTTCTCCGTCACTATCATGCATCTATTCACAAAAAAACAAGTACACGTAATGCTGATTAAATACATGATGATTCTCATAAACAACACAGAAGGAATTTTGCCAATTATGAGCATGAACAAACATACAAGAAGTCTGAAATAGAAAAGCACCTTAGGTAAATAATTGATTACTTACTGCCAATAATGTCTGCACGTAGTGTTCATCTGGAATGCAGTTGTATCTTTTCTGCATGATATATTACAAGGTTTGAAAACATATGGCTGGAAAACTAAAGGTTAAAGTTGATGAATTCAAGCATTGAAATTTTATTGAGAAAGGGAAAGAGAATCATGATGCACACCTTGCAGAACATCTTGAAAACAGGAAAGACAACATCATCATCAGCAACAACTTCTGCGTGCTTCCTGATTAACGTGATCCACTGGACTAGAATGTCAAATTAAAACTTATAGAAGTAGGAAGCCTATTATAGTGATTGATAAGCAAAAGAAGAAGAAAGAACAAGAGTATCCTTTAGCTGAGCAGTAACAAAAGTGGTCCTTATATCACAGTGCTCATGCAATAGAATTGAGCAGTAAAACAAATGCAATTCATTTGTGCATTAACTTTAGTTGTCTTTAGTTTATAAGATGTTTACAATGTCAAAGCTGATTATTGTTTTATTCTCTTTGATAATCGAATTTCAAGATTCTAATGAATGCATAGTCTTGTGCCTTTAGCTACCTAACAATTAGGTGCATCTAAGCACATTTAGTCCTAAAATACTCCACACTCTGCCTAGCTATTTAATCCGGCATGCTTCGCTAGAAAAACAAGGAAAAGATCTGCTCTACTATGGCAACGAAGTAAACATGTCACAAAACTTCTATGTCACAAAGAATATGGAAGAAATTTTATACTTTCAGATAATTACAGGAAGTTGCCTAAAATAAGTGGAAAAAACCTGCTTAATATGTTATTTTTACACAAATAGTGCAAACATTATTTGTATTGTAAGTGTATATAAGTCAAATCCTACCTGTGATCCCTTCCGCCATTTGCTCATTGGTATATATAGTGCCATGTTTGGGTTGTACCGCCGTTCTTTTTTATCAAGAAAGCTGGAAGACAAATATCAACTTATTATTTCGCTACTGATGTAGAAACTTTGAGATCTTTTATGCAATACCATAAACAGATTTTTTAATCCTGAATCCACGTCCGTTGGTTAGAACAAAAAGGAAATAAGAGGAAATACAAGAATTAGATTTTTCTCAAATTCAAAAATGCAATTTATTATTATTAAAGCTACTACTATTCTTCCTACCAAGTCCTCCAAATCATGAATCAACTACTAAATTACACATTTTACCTGTCTACAAAACTCCTAGGGGAAGCCGTCAAATAGGTGTATATATAGCTAAAGTTGTACAACGGGATGCAGCTGCAAATTCAAAAATACATAATTATATAAATATTTAACCCAAAGTTCAAACCATATAGATGAAAAAAATGGAAGACGAATACATGGATAAAAGGTCACTGCATCATATTGATAATTTTCTCAAGCCTTAGCAGGAACATTGAATACATACAAAAACTCTGCAAGTTGCCATTTAAAATATTTTTCCTGTTTTACCAATCTAGCGTATGTCAATCTTGACCAATTCATTTGTGAACTCAATAGTTACTGGTCTCCTATGCTTTTTCATTGTTATGCCCTAGTTCTCTCTCATTCTTACTTTGTCAAGAATCATAGTCATGTCATGTCCACGTCTATTCAGCAAAATCGTGATAGGGTTAACCATTTCGTACTCCATATTTTCCCGCATGTCCAAAAAGCAATATATGATGTCATTCCATTGAACGGGAACCTAAGACCTTATGGCTGTTGTACCCATTCGGATTTAAGTGACGCCCATTAAATCAAGGTGGAAATCAAAAAAATGAAGTTTGAATAAGTTATTAGTTAGAGATGAGCAATCAGAAGTTCAAAAATACTTATTTTTCAGATATACCTAAAGTAATGTACAGTTGAAATGAATGAATGTTTGGTAGATCGTCTTATCAACACAATCAGAAGAGGTATTAGCTTCTTTCGTCTTGTTTTATTTATAAGATAATGAAGGATTGATTTCTCAGACGAACACTCAACTAAAAGTTATTATCTCAGAGAATCATATTTCTTCTTGGATCTAATTTTGTTCAACAAAAAAAGCGACTTTCTGAGATATATAATAGTAAGCATTAGTGGAGTGACCATCTATGAAATCAACTCGATAATGAACTATTTCTCCTGTTAAGTTCGGTTAAAAAGCTATATTCCTATTTCGTAAGGCAGCTAATAATCAACAACTAAAATGATCATTGATCAAGCACTGATGCAAATGCATGTGAAACGACCAAGTCGCCAAAAAATACATATTTGTGAGATGTTAATTATGCATCTGAAGTGTAAGTAGACCTTTCTGACAAGAGAACGAATCTTGTATTGGCTGAATCCTTAAGAGCTTCCTTAAGTAACAATCTCTCTGCTCCAATCATACTTGCTTCTCCCCAACCTACCTACACGTTACACTTTATATCAATCCGGCTAAGATGAAAGAAATTGAAATGGAGAAGAAAGTGCATGACAAAAAGCTGAGTTATCAGCAAAATATTCCTCATATTTGTAAGAATACTAGAAAGAACTTACAGTTGGAGAAACTAGTCGGAGAAAGAAATAGACCAACTCAAAGTATATCTGGATAATGCTGTTGATAATCATTGAGAACCAAAAGTAATAGACATATCAAGAGAAAGGGAGAAACAAACAAAAACAAAAGCTCCTATATGTTTTCATTTCATGAAGTTTACGTTCAAACTAGTAAGGAACATATCAAAGGGATAAAATCTTCTGTGTTTATGAAAAATGACAGCAAGTAAGAACATTTACCTTGATGCTATTTTTCAATTGGCGATCATGAAAGAAACGTGACCTTGTTGTAGACTCATTAAACACAAAACCAGGCTCTGAATGTATATATATTGAATAATTAGCAGTGTCAGCATTCTGCAAAACATCAAATTAAAGAGTAAGAGAGAGCATGTAATTAGGTTTACCAATGTTCTATCATATTAATAATTAGTTTCTGAAATACTGAATTTCATTAAAACCTGGTTTTCTTCACATTCCCATTAAATATTCTGATGGATGCAAAAGAAAATAAAAACTACTCAGAAGCTGGAAAGCATCTACTAATTTTTGTATGAAACTTTCCCTAATCCATTAAAAGAACATATACGAATTGAAGAAAAAGGAAAAATACATTCAAGATAAAACGATAAGAACTTTAATGTAGAAACATACAATCCTTAAACCTCATAACTAAAATAGAAGTTGGAATAATGCAACACTTGCAACAACAGTGAAATCCCACTAAATGGGGTTGGGAGAGGGTAAAGTGTACACACGCATGCATGCACGCAGACCTTACCACTACCTTGTGGAGGTATAGAAGCATAAGGTGAGAATTGTCCAAAATCAAGAAACAATTATCTATTCTCTCACAAATGTGGACTAGTTAACATCACCAACCAATATAGACCCCAACATTCAACTCGATATCTGAAGCGCAAACATTATAATACAGGGATCCAATTACATGTATAAATCAAAAAACATGGACATCAATCATCATGTCAACACAATAGGCATCGACCTAATTCAATCCTAAAAGTTAGTTAGCTCATTCATTCATTTCTTCAACTTTCACAAAGTTGTCAAAAAAAATCAGCTGACCTGGAAGAAACATTTCCAAACAAAATCGAGAGGCAAATGACGACGAGCTAGAAAGAGAAAAGCAACTTTGGGATTGGGTTGCCCTTCATGGAGGGTAATAGAATCCCAATTAGAATGGAGAGATCTACGAGAAGAAGGAATTTGGGAGTAATGTGATGGTGAAAATCTGTGTAGGCTAAGAAAAGGCAACATACACACAACAATGGTGAGAGTAAGGGACACCACAATTACATGTAGCTTCCACGATATCCCTCCTGGAGCCAACCCCTTCTTCTTCATGGCTTATATAATATTCTCAATCAATGCATTTTCTATATAATTGAGTCAATTAGAATGTACATTCAGAGATAATGGTGGTTGAAGGGAGTGAATCAATAACACAGACAACAAAATTATGCATTCAGAGAGACAGAGTATTCTCGTTTGTTACTTCTTTCGTAAAACAAGGGAGAACTAAACTATATACATTCCTATGACGTGTCACTTACCCCATGCTAAAATTTTGACTTTATTTTTGGATTGGGTTAGGTTCAAATTATTGGATTTAAATAATCACCAAGAAATTAATATTATTCCAAATTATCATAAATTAGATGATGTATAAAACTACATTAAAAAAATGTGTAATTTTTTTTATGGCTTAACCAATTGACCTATATATGAAAAACTATTAGAAAAGAAATCATAAAAACTATTGAAAGAAAATCTCTCCCTAAACAAACTTGGGTTATTATGGTATGGTATAAAAAAGAAGGATCTTCAATTCATAAAGATGCAATTTTTTTCTCCAAGAATTAATAGACAAATATGAAAAAGATTTATATTTTTCTTTTAAAAAAAAGTAAAAATAATTATGGAAATACTTTGTGTTAAGAAGTCCCACATCAGGTAAAGAGATGAGAATTTTGTCTCCTTATATAGACTTGAACAAACCTCCCTTCATGAACTAACTTTTGGGGTTGAATTAGGCTCAAGATCCATGTTTGCATGGTATCAGAGTCACACTTATTCCAATTTGTTGTTCACCGATGTTGTTGATAGTCGGGACTTGGACAAACCTCCTCTCATGAGCTAGTTTTTATTTCAATAGAAAAGTAAATTCAAATAGAGAAAATACATAAAAAAAAAAAAAAACCCTGAACTTGGTCGGATAACTTATTTTAGTACTTAAACTACACGGGCGTTTAAATACCCTCCTTAACATCTTTGAAGTGATTTTTTTTTCACCCTGAGACTATAACACCACTCTCACTTGCCACATCATTGTCATGTAAGCACCACATCATAACCATGTAGGCACCATGTCATTAATTTTTATTTCCTTTTTACTTATTCACTATTTTTTCTTAAACACTTTTTAAAATTAATTATATCAATTGATTAATTTATAAATGCATACCCCCATCCCCCACCCCTCTCTTTCTTCTTCCTTCTTGTTCACCATTATTCCAAACTTCAATTCTTTCTTTTCTTCTTCTTCTTCTTCACTATTCAACAATTTTTTAAGTCACTTTAAAGAAAGAAATTCACATTATCTTCTTTGAACCCTCCCAACTAATTTACTCTCTTGGAGAATGGATTTTTTTGAAAGCCAATTTTTTTTAGATAACTCAAATAAGAAATGAAGATTGCATAAGAAAGTTGATCCAAAAAAAATATAAATTTTATGAGAAATGTTTAAATGATCTAGAAATCAAAATGGGTCACTCAAAATTTAAGAAAGTTAACATTTGCCAAATCGATACAAATAATAGAGTGAAATCGACGTCAATAAAATGACATTGGTATTGAATTTTACTGATTAGTAAAAGATTAATGAAATAAAAATAGTGGATAGAGGTGGGGAAGAAGATGGAGGAGGAGATGTTTCAATGGAGAAAGATGTGTACTGAGGAAGACAACGAAATAAAAAAAATAAAAATTAAAGAAATTAAAAAGGGGATCCACTAATTTCATTTACCTCTTAATAAGAAAATTTACATATTTTAAAGATTTAATATATAAAAAAACCTATTTAAATAATTTGTTATATATTGACCAATAAAAAAACGTCATGTGTAGGGCTTTAAAAATTCAGTTTTTTTTTTCTCTTTTTTCACGCACTTTCAGGAGAGTGCACTCACTCTCTTTGCCACATCATCCCTTAGGGGGTGCTTTAATCACTTGAAATATGTTAAGGGTGGTATTTAAATACTCGTATAGTTTAAGTGCTAAAGTAAGTTGTGATGCCAAGTTTAGGGGTTTTTTTTTTTATGTATTTTCTCATTCAATATGATAAGAAATCAGGACAAAAATAATATCATTATATAGACTTAATTAAATCTTTCCTCGGAGCTAGTTCTAGAGTTAGAAATATTAGGCGTAAGAATAGTTTAATGGCTTTAGTATGAAATAAATTAATAGTTTGTAATTTTACTAATACAACAAACAATGTTTAGGATCATATGTGAAATTAATTTATCATTATAATAGAAAAGAAAGTAAGGTTACTTAATNCAATGGAGAAAGATGTGTATTGAGGAAGACAACAAAATAAAAAAAATAAAAATTAAAGAAATTAAAAAGGGGATCCACTAATTTCATTTACCTCTTAATAAGAAAATTTACATATTTTAAAGATTTAATATATAAAAAAACCTATTTAAATAATTTGTTATATATTGCCAATAAAAAAAGGTCATGTGTAGGGCTTTAAAAATTCAACTTTTTTTTCTCTTTTTTCACGCACTTTCAGGAGAGTGCACTCACTCTCTCTGCCACATCATCCCTTAGGGGGTGCTTTAATCACTTGAAAGATGTTAAGGGTGGTATTTAAACACTCGTATAGTTTAAGTGTTAAAGTAAGTTGTGCTGCCAAATTTAGGGGGGGTTATGTATTTTCTCATTCAATATGATAAGAAATCAGGACAAAAATAATATCATTATATAGACTTAATTAAATCTTTCCTAGGAGCTAGTTCTAGAGTTAGAAATATTAGGCGTAAGAATAGTTTAATGGCTTTAGTATGAAATAAATTAATAGTTTGTAATTTTACTAATACAACAAACAATGTTTAGGATCATATGTGAAATTAATTTATCATCATAATAGAAAAGAAAGTAAGGTTACTTAATTATAAAAAAACTCAATACAAACAAAACCCATCCATTTATCGGACGAATTCAGAATTTTAAAATGCATATTAAATTCTTTATATTTTTGCAATATTGGATTACCTTCAATGGCAATCTGAACGCATTATTGGATCTGTACATGAACATTTGGTCTGAGACAACTCTATTTTATCGGGTTTTAGGCAAATACAAGGAAATCACATAATAGAGGGAAAATGACAGATTCTATTGAACAGGCCCTGTTGCTCCACTAGCAAAGCAGATTCCAACAGTTGGCCACAGGCTGCAGCCAGCAGCTCTTGCTCATTCGAGTAAGAAGGGGCATGTCCAAACTTATTAGCTACATTGGTATCATGTCAATTTACATTTAGTTCTCTTATGTACAAAGAGTTAGAATCTCACATCCAGAAGAAACAAAGCACTTAATGTGTATGGTCAGTCAGTAACATTGAGAAATGATGTAGAAGAGTTGGCACTCATTCTTCTTGGTGCTGGAGCATTTCCTCTTGACTGGCGCCACTTATCCTGCTTGGTGCTGGAGTATTTCCTCTTGACTGGCGCTTCATTGGGATCAACACAACATCGTTACTCTCCAACTTATCGTTCAAGGCCTCCTCATTGTCATCTTCATCATCACCTCTAAAAACAGGATGCAAATAAGCATTTTGAAGGTAGTATTTCAAGTTAAGTTTGGATTCTTTGGCTTGTTCTATAGTATCTTTCCTCTTTGCTTCCTGAAATCCAAGAAGACCAAAGTATAAATCCCTTTTAAAGAAAAATAAAAAATTTGAGATTTAACCTTATGATTCCATGCAACTATAACAGCTCTCTTGCTAATGAAATACATTTGAGATCAACACAGTTAAATCTTCATCCAGAGAAAATAAATACACGTATATCGGAGCTCAGTACTATATGTGGATTTTTTTTCCAGGAACCTCCACTTCTATGTGCAACACATTTATATTTGTAGTAATAAGGAAGCATTTAAGTGTGAACTTGTTGTACTCACCTGCAATGGATATCTGGTGAAAGCTGGCTCGTAGCGCCCTTTACAGAAATAGTGAAAAGATAAAGTCAGTACTGGAAGGGCAATAAGGAAAGGTGCTGATTGAGCAGCGCGTTTTGTACTTAGCAATCCCAATAAAGATATCTGAGAGAAGACCAAAGCGAATATTATACGTCCGTGAACATCTGGCCAGAATGCTGCTCCACTTTCATACTTCTGATGGTATACATTTATAATCTGCATAATCAGAAAGGAACACAATCAGAAAAGCTAAATAGGGGGTGCTGATATTAAGCCTTGTGCTGAACATACACAACTACTTTAAAAGATATCTTTACATTAGCACTACATGCATTATAAGTAGACTTTCATATGCATGTGAACCTCTTCAATTTCGACTCAGTATAACTGTGCAATCTGAAGAACCAAATCCTTTATCGATTAAGAAGACTTAAAAAGCGAAAAGATAACCTGATGACGGAACACAAAATACGCCAGGGCAAAGAACACCAGTATGAAAGGAAGCAGAAATGGTGTGACTATAGCATAGACAAGGCCCAACAAGAAGTATAATTGTATCTGCGGTTCTCCAGTGTTGAAATCAAGGCTTCCAGCATCCATCGCCTTTTCTCGATCCCTTTCAGTTTTGACCAAGAAAAAGTTCTTCAAATGGAAGATTATTAGTGGCTTCAACCTTAGGATCTCTCCAGCAATACCGGCCCACCCATCAACCATAGTGTAAGTGATGAAGAAAGTTGCTTTCATTGGGATAGCAACACCGATTGTTTTAGGTATTCTGCGGAAAAAGACAGAATCTTTTAGTGCTTAAGAAGCATAGCATTCAAGTAAAGGGATATAGAAGATCTGAAAATTGCATCAAAAGGAAAGCTAGTCCTATCATGTATGGGATATCACACTTTAACGCGAGCATACTTCGAAGGAATCGGGGGCCTTGAGTAGATATTAGAGACTTATTGTCGCATTTAAATGCTAGACATGCTAAGACCCAATGACAGTTGCTGCAATTTGTCTGGACTTGCTAATAGCAAACAAAGAAAAAGATCCCTATTTTTCTGCTATCGAAATTCATAACCAATGTTCTGCTCTCTCACACTATATTATCAGGACCATTACATTTGCTTTGACAGGCCACTGCCAAACTGGTAGAAGGTGGATATGCATTCTTACTAAATAATCTATCAAGTACTCAAAACTCCTAAAAGTTGAACCTCACCTGTGTTGAAACAAGATTTCCAAAGAGAGTCAAAATATTAGAAAAAATACACATACTGAGTCAATACAAATATATACGTTCAGCCCAAAACTAATAATTATAAACATGAATGACAAATGTATGAACAAAGAAATCTAAGAAAAATTAGGATAAAGTGCAATATCAGTTGTTTAGCGCCACCTCTTCTAAAGAGGCTCATTGGCAAGGAAAAAGTATGTTGTAGAACCTCGATGACAATATTGAAGTGCACATTAAGCGAGGTGAAGTGCTCAACACATGACCCTCGCTTAAGTGTGCCTTTGACAACAGTGAATATGCCTTTCATCAAGATGAAAGAAACTGCTGCAGTGAATTGGGGTACAAATTTCTTCCAGAGTTGCTACTCCAAAGTGGGGCCATCTTAATTTTTTATAAAATGACCATATGTTGTAATGGAAGCAACTACCCTATGAATGGTAGGATTCATATTGGTGTGTTTCAATATATATTATTGGGCAGATATTCTAACAAAGCTTACATTTGGCCTCAGACATTAGTAATCTTATGAAACTAACTATAGCAGACATGGAATAAGATGATAATCCTATTTTGCAGATCATTCAACCTGCATCTGAAGCAGGCTGTCTGCAAGTAATCTCCATTTTCCAATTGATTCCTTCGTAAGAAAAAAATGCAGTAATGCCACTTCAACTTACTCATTTGCTGACTGATGAATAAAAGTATTTAGCTGATCAAATGCAGCTCCTGCAATTATGCTCCCAAGAAACACGTTCACAAAGTTAAAGATGTAATATTTAGATGCAGCTCTTCTTTCCAGAGCTGATATACTTCCCCAGCCCTCAAATTTGGACATCAGCATCAGTATCTTTGGCAATACTATGAGAAAGATCTTCAAAGCAATCCCAGGTAGAAAACCTTGGATGAATGATTTGACGAAAGGTCTGCACAATAGATTGGGTGGAATTATTGGTATAAAGATCTAAGCATAAAATGGATAACCATATCTGCTGTGTGGGAGAGGGGTGTGGGGTATGGTAGCACAAGTCTAACAACCATGCTAGACACAAAGCAACAATTCAAGACAACATAATATTCATCTAATTACCAAATAGAATGATGAGAAATACAATAAATAGATCTATTTAGAAGACCATTCATTAGTTACTACTTCCCATCTGAACTATGTCATGCCATTTCAATCTTCATGGCTATGATAGGTAAATGATAGCCTAAACTGCCAGAATAGTTTTACTTTTCAATTTTTTTGGGGTCAGGTGATTGAATCGCCAACATATCATTCTCCTCTGTTAAGTCGATCTCCCAACAACATACTCTCTAGTAAGGAAATGTCATTTAGCATGTCTTAGGTTGCTAGGCTTCGGTCAAGCAACACTTCTGTTAACAATCACACCATCAACAAAAGTGTTAAGACTCCACTTTTGCTAAACAAGTGACTAATATTCTCTTAGATGTACAGTGAAGGCAATGTGCACTATTAAGTATTACCACAAAAAAAACTTTTAGCGGCAACAAATATGCACATTAGCAAAGAGTCCTAAAGTCTTTATCGGAATTAGTTCATTTCCATTAGATCCAATGTCGCTATGGGCTTTAGGGACATTTATAATGAATACTAATTGCCACTAAAACTACATGTTTAGCGAAAATTAAGCTATTGCCGCTAAAGATCATTTTTGGTGTTGCCCGAGTGTCCTATGCATCATTATGAAGCATACCCTAAGATACCAGTTCATTTGAATTTATTCCAAATTAGATACCCGACGATTTGATTTACTATCAGGACTAGCTTTATGACCATTCTGAGAAATTTATGGAAGTAGATGAACAAAAATATCATAGCGCCTTAAACATAAGCTGATAGAAGACAGGGAAAATGTTACAAATGAGAGCTAGTGGATGCTGACACCGGAATAAGTCTATAATGGGGCATACTCACATGTCAATGATAACTTTCAGGAATGGCGCTCTTTTCCTGATCCCCTCGATACTTGCAAGGGTTTGGACAAATGTGATGGGAATCATGAAGAAGAATGTCAGGAAAAAGAATGCAACACCAATTATGAGCCTCCTAACTGTTAGATACACATAGGGAATCGCCAGGTTTTTCCAATATACATCACGTGGCTCTGGAGCCCAATCAGTTAACCACAAAGTTGGATTTCTTGACTGCTGAGTTTGAGCACAAATGGCAGCACCCCACCGTGTTTTGAATGAGACAAATGCCACCGGCATGATAGATTTTGGGTCATTTTTAACCCGCTCTCTCTCTTCAGCTATCTACAAATAAACCAGAACTTATGACATTGGTAAAATGAAAGCTAGTCTACAGTAATAGCAATAAAAGGAACAAGCTCTAAAGTTGAATGATTGACCGAAAGCTTTTCTTTGTTGCAACAATAAAAGGCATGGATGCCTTAAAGCATCAAATCTTCTAAAAGCCTCGAGTCAATTTTTTTCTATCCAAATAAAAGCATTTGGCATCAAGGATCATATGATGTCAAAAGTAGTGAATAAAGGACTATTGAAGACACTTTCAGCTGTACTTTGAGTGAGGTCAATCAACATGACAGTTAGCAAAGTTTACTCAAGATCTATTACCTCTTTCGATAGTCTTTCAACTTCAGCAGTCTGATGGTTGATAGCATCCACTTTTTCTCCACAAAGGCCAAGGAAACGAGTCTGCAAGTTCGAGAAGGATATTTTTAGATATCCTGAAAGAGAAACTATAATAATCTCAGAGCATCATAGAATGCTTTCGATATCTTCAAAGAAAATAAATAATATCCAAAGTGATGAACTAACTTGTCTATACATACATACCTTCATCATGGGCCGTGTTGATTGATTTCTAGAATACTTGAGATTGTAATAATCAAGCCAATTTTGCTTACTGTTCTTCTCCTTGACCAATTTTGCTAGTTTGTTGGCATTGTAAACAACCTGCAGTACAATCCAACTACATGAATAACGATAATTAATTTATTTAAAAAGAAATTTAAACTGCAATTAACAATTTGAAACAAATATCCTATTAATTGTAATATCTGACATAAAAGTGACTCCTCAAGAAGAGAACAGATAATACATTAATGACCATACATCACAGGCACAATCACTGAAAAGTTAGTTCTTCAAGCAAAAAGTGTTTCTGAGGAAGAGGGTAACAAGCTTTTAGAACTCGATAACTTGTGTAAATGAAATAGACCATCTTCTATTCTTCCTCCATTTCTGAAATATATCTACCTTTTCTCTTCAAAAAGACCACATTAATGTCTTCAAATACTAATCCTGTTCTTCTTTGTTTTTCAGCGACAGAATCTCAAGACGACAAGTATCAAGTAATCACAAGACGTAAATGATTACCCAATATCTGAAAGGAGAAGCTAAATATGTACAAGACAGATGCTTACAACTCAAAAGAATCTTAAGTCCATTTATATATATTTTTTCAAAAAAATGATGCAACACAGTTCTGTTCACAGCTAAGTTGTTCTTACGAAAATGAGAGTGTACACGAGACAACCAAAGGATATATCTCTTTATCAATGATTTCGCTCCCAAGAAGCATATAACATGTATTACATCAAGTACCTGATTTGTGAGGTAATGCTCTGTATGATTAACCAGGAAAAAGTGCTCAACACATTCACTGACTGATTCATCAGTGTCAGGTGGAACGTTTCTGACAAGGACCTGAGAACAATCAAATTTTAGCTCAAAAAATTTCTGTCAGACATTGTTCAAGATTGCAACTAGAAGTCAATATTACCACTACCTAGTAAATTGTTAATACTGAATAAGTTCATATTTCTATTTCACATACTGTGAATTGATCAGGGCGACGTTTTTCAGATGCAAGAAACTGCAACCTCATATCTGCAACTTTTGCATACTCCTTTTGTAAGACATAGCATGTCCAAACTGTCGAGGCATAGGCCATAAGGATATGAGCCCAAAACCTGGAAAGATCCCGTTCAATACAAGTCATTGCAGAAAACAGTTTATATAGCTTGTGAAGATGAAGCAACCAGAAACATATCGCAATGTACTGTAAATAAGGTTAACAATGACTTTTTTATATGAAATCTGAACTCCAATCCTCACATGAAGTGAACCTCCTTTTTATTTTTATTTGCATAATATTTTATATGATCCTCTTGTTTACAAAGGAACCAAGAGATGTGATCCAGTTGACACCAAACAAAGGCAACTCTATTGACATGAAGCCGACTTAAGTTGAAGTGAAGGCTTTTAACAAGCCAGGACAAACGGAGTTCGACTAATCAGAAGGATAGAGAATAAACATACAAAACTTGGTAAAACAAATACAAAGGAACATCCATTTTGAAACAATAAAAAGATAAGCTCCCTGACCTGGCTTTCCATAGCCTAGCAAAATAACTGAAAAGGTAGACATGAGAGAAATTTTTATAACAGAAGTTAAGGTTGATATAACATAAGGGTCTTTTGGAAACAACTTCTCTACCTCCTCGAGGTAGGGGTAAGGTATGCATGCAATCTACCCTCCCCAAGACCCTACTTTTGAAATTGCAGTGGGGTATTATGTTGTTGTTGATTCTATTGCAGCAAAGTCCATAAATTCTCAAAACAGCTTCTAGTTTTTTTAGAATCATAACAATAGCCTTGTGATATAATTAGACAGATATTATTGTATACATTTTTCCTAAAGCGGTGTGGATATAGAAGGCTACAGGTTTAAAACCTAAAACGGAAAATAATGCTGTATTATATAAGTAGGTATCAGAACAAGAACTTGGTAATGATGAGTGTATTGCATTAAATACTTGAAATAGGAAAAATTGCCTAACCTCTCTGATCCGAGTGGAACATTTGAAATGGAAATCTTATCAATGTCACTGTAAGTAAGCCCAGACTTCTTCAGAGTGTTATTTGTCCAATTAACAGGTACTAGAACAGCAAAAGCAAGCAATGTAATAGGAATAAATATTTTTAGCCTGCAAATCAGAAGTCATAAATGTCATCAAATATTCAGTTCCCAAGTGTGACTCAAAATTCAGCTTTGTCCAATTAACAGGTACCATTTTTGCATCAGTCAATATCACACGTTAAAAAGTCACTAAGCATTTGTTCTTCTTAGTTTGACTCGACATGGAGTTCAAAAAAATAAAGAAATTTTGAATCTTGTGATCTTAAACTAAAGACGTGTGTAATGTATCAAACTGCCATTTGAATCTTGTGGTCTAAATATGCCCTCCAATCCAAATTGAGTTACTACTCAGATACAGAAGAAGTGACATTTTAAAAAGGAAAGTAAGATAAACAACTTGAAACAGATTGATATTGCAACGACAGGATATATGTTGAAACAAATCATATACTAGTAAATAATTAGAGGGGCAGGCATACCCTAGCAAGTAGATCCGTAAATAAACAGCAGAGTCCAATCCAGCATGGTCAATGAGTTCAAGTTCAGGCATTTTCAGTGCAGCCGGTACCCAATTCAGAAACCTTATATATGCCTTCCAATCCAAATTAACAACTTTCTTAACAAATCCACCCGACTTCAGTGGATCGTTTCTCAGCCCCGCAAGATACCATTTTGGGAAGTACACTCTGTCATTCAGTGGTTGAAGCCGCAGAATTGCAAATGCCAAAAGGAAGATTAGTGCAGACAGAATATTTATAGCTGCAGAAACTCCTATATCTCCTATTGTTGCCATCTTCTACCTGTAAGTAAATAAAACTATATATAAATCTTCTACTTCGATCATCAAATTTCTCTAATGATACATAAACATACACTTTTGATCTCGTAAACACCACATCTATACTCTTTTCCACACACTCATAATGATCATGACACCTCTAAAAAATTTATGTATTATATATGTCAAATGAAAATTGCAGAAGACTGAAAATGTTTCACTATATATGCATGTAGGTATATTACAGAGTATTCAAGAATTAATTCAGCACAAAAAAAATTCATTATTTGATCATACTGAAACACTAATAAAATTTATAAATGTAAAACAGAGTCATGAAAATTGAAAACTGAAATTGCATTTGCATGGGAGCAAAAAAATCATACAGTTTGTAATTACTTGGCTGCTTCTACGAAGAGAAAAAGAAATTTGGAAGTTTTTAAAAGAAGAAGAGGAAAACCAAATTGTAATAAGTTGGCAACCGTCACAAGTTACCGACCGAAGAATATAAGGATTACTTCATATCTCAAGAAAAGACAAGAACATTCCCAGGCCATATGTCTATTTCTTTCTTTATTCTTTCACTTTAACTAATCCACAAGCCAAATATTTTTGTCAATTCCCTTGTTCACAAGTACTCGTTCTTTTTTACTTTTGTCAAATTTTAACTTGTCATATCTATCCATCTCTATTTATATCTGTATCTATATCTATATTTATATTACTTTAAAAGCATGAACTCATAATTTGAATGTTAAATTACTATAATATCCCTAACTTAGATTGTGACTTTTTTAATGAGTTGTGATTTTTCCGATAAGTTGTGACTTTTTTCAAAGGGTTGTAATTTTTCGATGAGTTATGGCTTTTCCAAAGAGTTGTGACTTTTTCAATAAGTTGTGACTTCTCGAAATGTCATGACTTTTCAAATAAGACACAAAAAAATATTGTTCATACTATCATTTGTTGACTATAAATAGAGGAGTTTCTCTCATTTTTCAACCACAATTTTTTTTTAATCTTGTACTCTTCTTCTTCTTGCATTTTAAAATTTTTTTGTGTGACTTATTGTCATTGAGTGAGTTCGAAGTTTAGCGGAATATGAGGTGCCACTATTCTGATGAAGTAAGTCGTTCTATCCTAAGAGGGTATGCTCCATAACCTTGAGTACTTGAGGAAAATAATTTTGATGATATAATAATTATGTTTTTGCTTAATATACACATTAGTATGTAATGTTCCAATATATGAATTTAACATGATGTAGTCTAAAATCATTTGTTTTTGTTAACAATTTATCTTGTGATGTAGATATATGCTTCTGAATATCTTTTTTCAAAATTTAGAAAATTGTCACGATTTATTTTTTTATGCTTAAGACAAAAGAATGACTTTATTTATCAATGTTACTTATGTGATTTAGATTGTCAGGAAGTTTGCTTCAAAATAGTTATTACAATATAAACATTGCCCTTTTGTTTTTCTTATTTACTATTTTTTAATATTTCAGTATTTTAGACGAAGAAAAGTTCATATAACTTGTAATAACGCCAGTTGAAATTTGTATTAGTTTAATTTTTATTATTTATTTATTGTGAGATAAATATTTTCATTAATGCAAATATATATTTATATTTTGATAGGTATTTGTATTTAAATTAAAGTATTATATATGTCACAAATGTATTATCAAGTTAACAAGATCTTCTAACTTCAAAATATATTATTTTAAAATCTTCCGAGTTCTTTTTTTAGAAAAAACTCACAACAAATGTGAAAATATGTCAATATATATGAATCATATGTGAATATATGTAAGTATAAAATTTATTAGAAATTCAGTTATTGCACATTAATTCTTTAGTTATAACATTATAAATTCTCTTAGTTATTACTAATTATTGCAAACGTTCTTTACACTCTTTTACATTCTTAGTTATAATATTATAAATCTCATAGTTATTACATTAATTATTTTTGTCTTTCAACTTTCCTTATATTAACTTTTGACCAATAATTTTTCATATTATTATACCGCCACAAATAGAATATATTTTTTAATTTTAATTTTTCATATTATTATACCGCCACAAATAGAATATATTTTTTAATTTTAATTTTTCATTTTTCCAGTAAAAGAAAGGAAATTTTTCTCAATTGACTATGGATAGTCAGATAACTATCTTTGATTTATGTATACAGTCAATCGAGAAGTCAAATATGAGAGGCAACAACAAGAACGTCATCTATTATGTTATAACTTATAAAATAAAACTTAATATACAAAAAATAGTTCTAAAAGATAAAATGTAGTTGTTCTCTTCACATGTTCATATGAAATCTAAACAATTTAACGTGGAGTACACGTGCAAAGCACATTTGGTTAGATGACAAGAAAAATACAAAACAAATATCGTCTTTAAGGTAATAATAGTGAGTAGGGGTGTACAAAATCGAACCAAAAACCGAACCAAATCGCAAATCGAGTCAAACCGAAAAAAAACCCGACTAGTGGTTTGGTTTGACTTGATTTGGTATTGGAAAAAAAACCCGACTATATTTGGGTTGGTTTGGTTTTAACTAAAAAAAATCAACCGACACTATATATATAATTTTAAAATTTTATTTTATACATAAAAATATTTACTTTGATATAATTTTAAATAATTCTTATACTTTTTCATAGTTTTTATCTTTTAATATATTATTTCAAGTTTGAAACTTACAATTTTGAATGGTCCAATAAAGATTATAATCTATAGATGTTGGTAATTATAATAAATCTTAAATCAAAATCAAATTAATACTAATGCAAAAATAAAATCAATTCAACACTAAGAATGACAATAATATTGAATATTTGTTCTTTAGTTTTACATTGATTTAGACAATTAAAATACATAATCTAATTTTAATTTCCTTTAATATTTAGTCATGTAACTAATACTTATTAAACATATTTTAGCATAATTTAGTACTTTTAAATTATGATCATTTATGACTTATTAATTTGCAATATTTATTTTACGCGATTTCATTATTATTATTTTTGTTGGATATTTTAGTGTTATTAATCATATCATATTTTGTGTTATTTTCTTAAGAAACACCTTAGATAGTTGTATTTTTGTAAGACTAAAGAAATATTTGAAGTACAAGTAAATTATATGTTTGTATGAATACTGTACCGGAAAAACTCAAAAATCCGAAAAACTTGAAAAAACCCGAGGTTGAAAAATCTGAGTTTTATTGGTTTGGTTTGGTTTATAAATTTAAAAATTCTACACAAATGGTTTGGTTTGATATTTGAAAACCCGAACCAACCCGGTCATGTACACCCCTATTAGTGAGATATGACTAATTACATGATTGAACCTCATCAAATTGAAATAAATATATACATTATTGCATTTAACTAATAAAAAAATTCATTGACCATCTTCAGAGGTTCGCGTGAATAAGCAATGCTAAGCTTATTATTCAAATCTTCTCTTAAATAAGCAATACTATATATTACATATATTTTTAAAATTGGTAATCACGTGCAACGCACGTGTCAAAGAACTAGTTTATTAAAAAACAACAATTGATATAGTGAATTTATTATTTTGTCCTTATTAACTGATAGAGTTTAAATATATTTACTCACTATATTTTTCAAAAATATTTAATTTAATGTTAATAAATTAAAAGTATATAATAAAAAAAATTATACTTGATTTGTCAAAATTCAAATTAAAAAATATTCGATAAGTAAATGAAAATGGAGGGAGTATGTTAATTTAATGTATCACTAGTGAATCACCTCGTGTTTCGCGTGATCGTAAAAAAATCGTATTTAGATTTTTATTATATATATTTTTATTTTTTAATATTAAAATAACGTAAACGTTGAAATATATAATTTAAACACAAATTTATAATTTTAATACATAAGTGTTTTACAAACTTTTAAAAATGAAACTAATGTCATTTAAGATAAAGCATCACCTACAATTTTATTGTTGAAATATAGAAAGTGGATGTAGAAATAGTATATTATATACCAAAATGAACAAAGAATTACAAAAAAAAAAAAAAAAAAAAAGGAAAATGTCAAAAAGAAAAATGTAAAACATATATTATGGTGATGGACTTCTCCTAAATAATCAAATATAAAATTATGTATAGTTCATTATTCACGTTTCATAGACCACGACACTCGTATCTTTTGAAATAGATTTCTTTTGAAAAGTTTATATATATATATATATATATATATATATATGAAAGAAAATAGATATTTTTATCATCAATATTGAAAACAGTCCGTATATATCATTACCATCAAACATTGTAATGATTTTCTCACGCATTTTCACTAAGAAAATATTTCTTATATTATTTATACGTTCGTGTAAATATGTAACTATTATTATACATAATGATTATTATGGGAAATCATAAATGTCATGACTTTTAATCTTATATTTTAATGTAATTAAATTCAATGTAGTACTTATGTTTTAAATATTAATAATTATTGTTTTGCTACTTATTTTTTAATTCCAATCCTTTTTTTTTACCTTCCCTTGGAGCTCCCACCTCTTTTGCTCTCTTGGTGACTCAAACTCGCAACCTTCGGGTTGGAAGTGAGGGGTGCTTACCATTTGAGCAACTCCTTCTCGTCTTTTTAATACCAATCAATATTGCATTGATTACTATATTTTCCTAACAAAAACGTGATACAAGGAAGCACAAAGAAATTTTATTAAAAGACATTTTTTTCAACATTTTTTATTTTAATTCTAATATAAGGAAAAAAATTCAAAAATCTGAGAAAAAAGATAACATTAATGATATAAGAAATTTGAAAGTTTTAAAAAAGAGATTAATGAGAGAAAATTAATAACATTGATAATGAAAGAAATTAAATATCCTCTTAATTAGAAGATCACTAGTTAACCAAACCGCGCTTAGCGCGGTCATATTTTTTTATATTAATATATAAGAAAATTAAAAAATTGCAATGCTAAATTTATATATATATATATATATATATATATATAAAATAAAAAAAATCAAACAGAAGATAACAATAAAAGAAAAAAAAATTGAATTAAATTAGTTTCAAGAAAAATAAGAAGAGAATTATAATTTTTCCTTAGAACAATACAAAGACATAATTTTTTATGCGCCAATTTTATATACGTTGCTATCTCATTTTTGGATATTTTAAATTATTTATGTTATTTCACTAATAATTTCCTTTATATAATACTATTTACATTTATATATTTGTTTAACTACATAAATTTAGAGTTCATGTAATTTTTCTTGCTTATAATTTAAATTTTTCACAATTATTACTTTAAAATATGAGCATATCAATTTGTTCAATTGATAAAATTAATAGCCTAAAGTTTTTGTTATATATCTACACAAAACTTTCATATGAAAGGCATAAAAATTAATATTTCGTAAAAAATTTAGATTAAAAATTAGAAATAATAAATACACAAGAGAGCTCAAATATCAATTTTGTATAGAAACTGAATAAATTATGTAATCCAAACACTATATAAAGATGAAGAAGTTAAAAGCGAATATCAATGATTTCATATATCAATATGTGGATGAGTTTTGATTTTGAATAAAGAATATGAAAAATTTGGACAATAAATGATAATAATTGTGTCTTTTCTTCTTATAAAAAAACTAATAAAATAAATAAGAAAATAGGGAAAAGATTATTTTTTTGGCTAGTGCAATATTTTTTTACTGTCAACTTTAATCATGGGTTCATCATGAAACGTAATAAATATAAATGGACGTTAGAATATTTTTTGGAGAGTTACGCCTTTCCATTTTTAAAATTTATTTAGTGAGCAATTATCTTATTCTTTAATTGACTAATTATGTAAATATTTTCTAGATTATTGAAAATTAGATAAAAAAAAAAAAAGAAGAGAAATCTCATAATTAGGAGAGTTAAAGGGATGGTTTAATTTTTTTCAAGCTATTTGAAATGATATTTCATTTGATTACTCTATTTTAATAAATTTTCATTCGTTAAGGAGAAAATGAAAGATTTGAGTGATAAATATTTTTACCCTTAAATTTACAATAAATAATAGGAATAAGTGGAGTAGTAAAATTTGAGGTATTTAAATTCTTATAATAAATAATAGAAATTAATGAAGGGAATAGTAAGTGACACATCTTGTAATAGTAATTATAAATAGAAATATAGTGAAAATTACAACAATAAAAAAAAAAAAAAATAAGGATCATTGCCAAAGAGAGGTGTCAAATCATTTTTAAAATATTTTAGCTTTATAATATATATATATA
>NC_064293.1:11346847-11413445 GCF_019186545.1 Solanum stenotomum
TCCAAAGTGGAAATATTGTGTAAAAAATGTGTATTTATTGTGATTTTGAATGTTTTGTGGGGTAATAGGACACACGCAAAGTTAAGGTGTCTTTTTGAAAATTTGGGACAACTTCAAGTATCACTTAATGTTTTTTCTCAAAATCTAATTTACTTTCGTAAACTATGTGTCAGATCAAAATCAGATTAACAAATTCAAAAGGAATGAGTAATAAATAGCTCATACAATGACATATTTATTATTTAAAAGAAGTACTCATTTTGGTTGAAAGCTAACAAGATAGTTACAATGTAACTAAATACTATAAAAATCTTTGCATTGTGGCTTATTATATATAGAAAAGAAGTACTCTTTTTGGTTGAAAGCTAACAAGATAGTTATAATGTAACTAAATACTATAAAAATCTTTGCATTGTGGCTTATTATATATATATATATATATAGATTCTTTCCTTTTTCTCGTCATTTAATAATTTCTTAAGTAATATTTTTTTATTTATCCATATTTTTTACCATTTGATTTATTTTTCGTTATTCTATATCAAATTCGAAAAATTATGAAACAAATCATGACTTTTACTCTTCTCATATTTTAATGTAATTAAAGTCAATGTAACTTATGTTTTAAATACCAAGAATTATTGTTTTGCTACTTATTTTTGAATACCAATCAGTATTGCATTGAGTACTATATTTTCCTAACAAAAGTGTGATACAAGGAAGCACAAATTTTTTTTATTAAAAGACATTTTTTTCAACATTTTTTATTTTAATTCTAATATAAGGAAAAAAATTTCAAAAATATGAGAAAAAAGATAACATTAATGATATAAAAAATTTGAAAGTTTTAAAAAAGAGATTAATGAGAGAATTAATAACATTGAGAATGAAAGAAACTAAATATCCTCTTAATTACAAGATCATTCTTTCCTTTTTCTCCTCATTTTAATAATTTCTTAAGTAATTTTTTTTACCATTTGATATATTTTTCGTTATTCTATATCAATTTCGAAAAATTATGAAACAGATTAAGATTATATATGGAACAATAAAATAAACTAAAAAATAAAATAAAAAAAGAATACATATAATTAATATAATTGGCAAATGACAACTTTCTTAGTCCAATTTTTCTCAAAATTTAGAAGATCATTCTTTCCTTTTTATCTGCACAACATTTTAAGAACTTTTCAAATGATATTTTTTACCATTTGATTAATTTGTCATTATTGTATATCAATTTTGTGAAAGCAAATATGAATAAATTAAGACTATATATAGAACAATTAAGATGAATTGAAAATAGAAAATAATAATAATGATAATACACCTTCCACGTTAATATATATATATATATATTTATTTTCTCCCATACATAATCTGTAATTACACTACAAATAATATAAATGGCAAATGACAACTTTCTCAACCCAAATTTCCTCTTAATTAGAACATCATTCTATCCTTTTTTTTCTCCATTTCCCTTATAGAATTGCTTAAATAATATTTCTTGCCATTTGATTAATTTTTCATTATTCCATATCAATTTAGGGAAATTATGAAACAAATTATGATTAATATGAAACAATTAAAATGAAATAAAAATAGAAAAGTCGAAAATATATATATAAAAAAACACAACCAAATTGTAAAATTCATAGTTTGGCCATTATATTATCTTTCTTTACAATTTGTTTTCTTTCTATTTTTCGTCCATTTCTTTATTTTTTTTCCACGTTAACAGAAGATAACTCCTTTCCCCCCTCCTTATAACATTATAAGAATTCTTTAAGTAATATTTCTTTACATTTAACCAATTTGCCATTTTCTATATCAATTTAAGGAAATTCAATTTGAAATTAATTAATACTATATATGGAACAAATTAAATGAATCATTAATTGCAAATTAAACTTAAATTTCAATCATATTATATGCATCTTTTTCTTTTCCATTTCCTTCTGTCATTTTAGTCTCTATATATTGCTTACTCCCAAACTATCATTTATATTGATTTTATTTTATCTTCTTTTAATTTTATGAAAAATATCTTATACTCAATTTTCTCTCTAAAATACTTCATCATTTTCTTCTATAATTAAACAAAGATAGAAGATAGAAGGAAAAACTTACATTCTTATAATAAGTCTATGTTTACAAAATATATAAATTACTTGTGACTTCAAGATATAACTTTTACAAGTGTTTTGAATTTCGTGAAACTCCATTGACCAGTTAGTCATGCTCTGCCGCAATCCACCACTTCGACGGTCATCAACTCCAAAAATACTCTATATGATCAACCTCCTCACCAATGATATATATGTAACATTCAACAAATATCTGATAACTTCATGCCCATATAGCCGGTGTTTTGTGTCTTGAATGGTAAATGAGTGTGTTGATAATGTAATAGGATAAGAGAAACATCAAATATTTTTTAGGACATGGTTCCTTAATTTTAATCTTGTACGCTATCTATTTATGCAAAACAAAGACGTAGAATGCATGTTATGTTGTATGTCTGTTTATGTAGTTTATATAGTATTCAAAAGTTAATGGTGAAAAAATATTTCAAATTCTATAATTAAGTAAAGGAATAAAATGTCTTAAATATGGTAATTAAGTGATGCATATACAAAAATATAACTGAAAGAATTTTTGAAAAAGAAAAATGTATTTTATTGTGAAGAATTGATAGCTGAAGCTTTAATGTTTATGCTTTAATGAGGAGAGAAGTAATATTTTATGTTTTTTAAAGTGATGAAAAAGTTAAAAAAAACCAAAAAAAATAAATAAAATTTCAGGCCTTAGAGAGCGCCACGTCGCCGTTTTGATGTTTCTGCTTTATATATATATATATATATATATATATAGATTCTTGGTATTGTTTTCTGGGAAAAAATGAAAAAACATGATACCATCTTTTCTCTCACATGAGTCCTGACTCTTGAGTTATCAGATACTCGACTATTTAAAATTATCTAAAAAAAAACATATTTCTTTTAATTGTTAGCAACAAAAAATATCACTAACTTATATCACTCAAAAGGTATGCTTTAACTTGGAAAAATCACTGAAATACACATCTCATGTTTTCTTATTTCCAATATCCCTTCTATTTCTAAAACCTCTAAAATTTCTTATTTCTTTAATGTATTCGAGACAGTATTTAATGTATCCGAGCTAGTTTTTAATGTATCCGAGCCACATATTGTGTATCCAGTTTATGTTATAATGTATCCGAGATACTCTTTAATGTATTCGAGCTACATATTATGTATCCGGTTTGTGTTACTTTTTAAGGGATTAATGTAATTACAAACAAACTAATGAGGGATAGATTGTAATTTCATATTAAAACTATGAGATTTATGTAAGTTATACAATTTATTAACCTTTATGGGTTTTTATTATAACTTCTTAAATATTATGATACTTTTTTTTCTCTTTTTATCTAATATTATACACTTAATTATTAAAAAAAAATGAACCTTATTCATAAAATAAAAAATATTTTATATATTACAAAATGATTATTGGGGCAGAATTAGAAGAGATTAAGAGCTTGTTTAGACCAGCGGTCGATTTTTTTAGAACCATTTTTTGTTAAAATAGTTCTTTTTTAAAAAAAAATGCTTTTGAAAAAAGTAATTAGTGTTTGACTAATTCATTTGACAAAATGTTTTTGATAAGTAGATTTATTTGGCTAATTTTTTCAAGAAATATTTTTTACAGTCAAATTACAAAAAAAAGCAGGTATCAATATACTTTTCTTATTTAGATTGTTTTATAAATTATTTAAATGTCTATTATTAAAAAAATTAATATAATATAATTTCATTTTTATTTTTATTTAATTAATTTGACATACTCTTAAAAAGTTCTCCTCAATCCCTTTTTACTTATTAAATTTTGACTTAACACACCAATTAAAAATAATGATTGGTATAATGAGTTTACCATTTTATCCCTATTAATTAATAGTTTTAAACATATTTACTCACTACATTTTTCAAAGACATTTACTCATTGTTAATAAGTTGAGGGTATAATAGGAAGAGAAAAAACATTGTCCTCCCTTGTTTTGTCAAAAATGACAAATAAAAAGGAAAATCAAATTAGAAAATATTTGACAAGTAAATAGAGACAGAGGAAGTAATTATTAAAAGAATAAATTTATAATATCATCATTTTAAAATAAAAAATTTAATATTTTAAAAAATAATTATTAATAATAAATTAGGAACGAACTAATAAATCATATCTTGATTTTTAAATTTGACAAGTAAAATTATATTTCTATTTTAGTATAATGAATAAGTAAGTAAAACTAAACAAAATGATTGATAGAAAACTCTATAAAGAGAGAAATAGAGTCGTAAAAATATACTCCATATAAAGAGTATCACGTTTTTTCTAAATTTTCTATCTTAAGATATCGATCATTTCACTTTTTCTACCTGAATTGGATTAACTATTTAAGGAACAACTCATATTAGTGTGTTGAGGAGGTCCTGAACTATTGAAGTAGGTTTAAAATTATTCTTTAATTATATATTTATAAGATTTAGTTTTTTAACTATTCTCATTGTAAGAAATTTATTTCTACTAAATATAAATAAATCTCTCCACACCTAATGGGTAATAACATTTTTTTTCTTTTTATAATAAACTATAGTATTTTCAACTCATTAGCAACAATAATTTACTTCACTTTATCCTCTATTGAATAAAATCATGATTTATATCTTCTTTTCACGTGAATTTTATTTTAAATTGTTGAGGTTAATGTTATTTCATAAGAATAGTTTGAAAAAAAAGTAGCGGGGAGAGAGAAATATAATGAGAAAATGGGTTAAAGATTTAATTTCAAGGCATGAGTTTTGTTAATATAAACCTAAGTCATTTATATATAAAAAATAAACAAAAATCAAACCTGATAAATTTTTAAATACTTAAAAGGACTAGTATAACCGGTAAGTATATAGTTGATAGACTAAAAATAGTAAGTAAAGCAGTGGCGAATTTAGAGCCAAAAAAAGGGCAATCGCACCCGTGGTCTCTTCGTAAAATTAGATATTTTATATGTATATTTTTTAAGATTTTGTATAATATTATATTCTTGCACCCGTACTACAAGAAGTCTAAATGGTCCACATGGTTAAATGTTGAGCTTTTGACCTTGAGGATTAAGGATCAATTCTCACTTCAATACATTTTACTTGGTGCACCCATGTTCGAAAAATCCTAGATTCGCCTCTGAAGTAAAAGGACCAAACTTGATAACATTTTGAATAGTTAAAAGACTAAATCTGATAAATATATAGTTAAGAGACTCTTTTAGGCCTACTCTAATAGTTTAAGGACCATTTATGACATTTTCTCGTCTGTTGAGTGTTGTATAAAATGAATTGTAGTGCTTCAGTTTTACTTTCCCGTTCATTTTTACTTGTCACAATTGACTTGATACACCCATTAAGAAAATAATTATTGATATAAATATTTCACCAAACAATCTCTATTTACCTATTAAATGATGTCTTAGAAAATGATTTGCAAAATAAGTATTTTAATGTTAAAGGTAAAACATGAAAAAAATTATTATTTTTTCTGAATATGTCAAAAGTGATATAAAAATGAAAAATTATTTTATGAATAAGTGATAAGTAAAAGCAAACTATAGAAAATTATATATTTATATTTATATATATATTAGGAGAGAGAGTTTCAAAGGCTGCTTATTGGTCATTCAATTGGCAAGTGAGATATTTTTGTCATTCCAACTTCTCAAAGTGATAAGTATTGCATAGAAAAAATTGTACTACTAGCCTTATTATTTGGACCTTCTTAACATCTTTAGAAAAAACCTTACACTTTTCTACTAAATTACATATTATGCCTTCTATCATTGAGTATAGTGGGGTCCATTTAATTTTACAATTGACACATATACAATGATAACTTTATTGAGTTTCTATATATTTCCATTTTTATTCTCTACATATTAAATTGTTAAATAATTTAATATAGTTAAATAGTTTAATAAAATTTTATTATTTAGCTTTTATATTCCACAAATTATTTTTTAATATTATATATATCATTAAATAACTATATAAGATTATTAATAGTCATATTTATATTTTTAAAGTATAATTAATAAAATTATTTTTTAAAATAAACTCCTAATAAATAAATTATTAAGAAAAACGTCAAATTAATTTAAATTATTTCTTTTTATTATACTTTACTTTACTTTACTTTACTTTTACTTACTTATATAGAAGAGACAACAAGATGACTGATTTTTGCCATCTTTAAAAGAATAAGGGTCTTTTGGTCATTTACACTACCAAACTCATCAATAAAGGCTGCATACGTGTCTTAATACTGCTTTGGAAGAGACACGAAGCAATGCTGCCAAACTAATGTGTATTTAGGATATTCTATGAGTTGATGCTCTGTCTCTCTTCTTCTTTATTTTGCAAAGCAAAAAAAATCAAGTTTTTTTGTCTGATTTTCCTGCATGCGTTGTTGTTGTATAGGTAAATGATTATATTGTGTTATTAAGAAATGTGCAGTTTTTTGTTATCTTTTTCTGCTTTTTGGTTATATTTTTGGGTTGTGGTTTTGAAATTTCTCTCCATTTTTCATAAATTTAATGAAAATCAAGATCCAATTTGATTCTTCCGTTTTAGATTTGTAGGGTTATCGGTTGGACTATAAGAATTGCGTCTTTGTTGAATTCAGAAATTTGAGATGCTCTTTGCTTCTCTGTTTTGCCTCAAATTTGTCTTCGATGTTGCCGTTGATTTTTAATAAAAACAAGTTAGCACCGTAAGTGATTGCATATACACTATTAGTTAGTCTAATCAATACAATAAGTCTATCATTGGTGTACTTGCATATAAGTAGCAATATCATTGCTTTAAACTTATTGATTCTAAGCTCTTGGGAGGTCCCACACCATTTTTTTCCATTGTTCGAGTTAGATTTGAGAAGAGGTAAAACAGGCTAAAGTGTTTGACACTTTCAAGACATAGTTCAACAGCGGTTCAATGTAAGTTTTTTTTTTGAACTCATGAATGTATCATTTGAAGTGATTCTCGGTATGTGCAAGGTGTCTTTACTTTGGGCATTATAATCTATTCCTCAAAAGGTCTTCGATTAAAAGAGCACAAAACTATGATAAAAGACTATAAATCTTAAGCCACAATTGAAGTCACAAAACTAGACTATTCCATTATAGTACAAAAAATCTTCCATTTTATAGATTTTGCTGGGACCATATTTATATATATATCTTGGCCTTTGTGTAGTTGTGGTTGATAGTTTGTTGCATTTACTTATATTACTAGCCGTGAAAGTAGTTTGATTATTGTGATCAATATACTGCCTTAGAGCTCATATAGTTTTTCAGAGTATTATGATATATGAGCTACTTGAATTGTGTAAAACAGCTACGTTTGTCCTTTTCATTTATTAATCGATGCGTTGGAGGTAGTTTGGAGATAGTTCTCTGTACAGTTAATCCCTTCTTAGTTTACCAATAAAGAGCTGAATGATGAAGGAACTTCAAGTCAAAGTAGTGCCAGTCTGCGGTCATTTTCCTAGATGAACCACAAGAAGATTTGTGCTTGTGTTTTCTTTGTGAACTTAAAGAATAAACTCCACAACTTTATTTGTATTTGTGTTTATGAATTTGTCTCTGCTTTGGCCGACCTCGAAAACAATAGCTATCTACCTAGCCTTATCAGCCTTGCACTTGGTTCTTAAGTCATTATATTGAAGTAATTGTACACTTGCTTTCATGTATGTACATACCTCCTATTTCAAGCAACTGTGATTTGATTCTTTTTCCAATCTTGTAATTTATGAATAATATTTTTTCTTCTTCACTCATATGTATTAGGTCTTAATCTTTTGATCAAAGATCAAAACAACTCAATCTGCATCTCAACTAATTTTCTATACAATGTATCACATTTTGTTATTATGTAAAGTAAGTGTACATAACTATCTTGTAAAACTTAGTTCCTTAAAATATCAACAAACGATTAATATGCAAGGTTATCTTACGCTACATACTTGTAATCCAACTTTTAATTGATATCAAGTTATGATATTTATTATAGAAATCATTTCCTCATTTCAAAAGAAGAAAAAAAACTTATTTTCTAGAGGAAATATGTTGCAAAAATTTTACCTCATCAAGTATAGAAAATTAATATTTTACAGAACACACCGATAAATTCATCAAATTTTTTTCTCCAATTTTACATAAAAACAAATTTAACAAAAAAAAAAAGAAATATTACATAATAATATTGGCACGGGCCATTACTTTCTAGTGTTGGAGATAAAAGCAGGGTTGGATAGAAGAAATTGAGGTCCACTTAACTACATAGGGAGATGTTCAAGCGACTTAATTAGCAGAATGGGATAAAATCTAGGGTTCAGTTCCAGTAATCACTATGCCATTGTAGAACAAGGTAAGTATGATGTCAAGTATTCATCTTTTCATTCAACAATACCTCAATTTGCTGTTTAGTTTGTGTATGCTAGTTATTTTGAAGTTGTCATTCACCAACTGAGGAGAAGGGAACTAGTAATAGGGAAGAAAGGGGGAAACACAGAGGAAGAGAAAATACATAATTTAGAGGTGACTGGGTCCAAGATCTGTTCTTTTTTGTATGAACCAAGTGAGAAAGTACTATAGAGTTTTCAGTCAACTCCTTTCCCTTTTCAGATTCCCTTTCAACAAAGAATGGAATTCTTATCTCTGTGTGTGGGGAAAGTTACAGATTGCTTGATGCAGCCACTTGCGCAACGGATTGGGTATTTCTTTTACTACAACAGCAACATCACATATTTGGATAATGAATCTCAGAAGATGGGCAATGTTACAAGTGGGGTGCAGCAAAGAGCGGAGGCTGCACGGAGAAACTCGCAAGTCATTTCACAAGACGTTGAAGCTTGGTTAAATAGTGTTACTAAGATTAATTCAGATGTGGAAGGTGTAATGCGTGGTAGAGTTGAGGTTGAAAGAGGTTGTTTCTGTGGTTGGTGTCCAAATTTGAAGTCACGTTACTCGTTGAGCAAGAGAGCTAAGAGAATTACACTAGAGGTGATTGAACTTCGAAATGATGGAAAAGATTATGTTGATTTCTCCTATCCTGCACCACCTGCAGTTGAAATTGAAGCTATGGGTGAGGAGTTTGACTCTAGAAAATTGAAAGAGGAAGAGGTCATGGCAGCTTTGAGAGATGAGGATGTCACTGTTATTGGGATTTGTGGTATGGGTGGTGTAGGTAAGACGACACTCGTTGAGAAAATAAGAGCAAAGGCGAAAAAAGAAAGGTTCTTTGATGAGGTTGTCATGGTAACTGTCAGTCAACAACCAGACTTGAAAACAATTCAAGCTGAGATAGCTGGAGGAATCGGTCTAACATTACAAGGCGACAATTTTTGGAATCGTGGAGATCAGTTGCGTTCAAGGTTAATGGGTCAGGACAGCATCCTTGTAATCTTGGATGATGTCTGGGAGGCTCTTGATCTGAACAAGCTTGGAATTCCTAGTGGTAGCAATCACAACCATCGGTGCAAAGTAACATTGACAACGCCGCGACTCCGAGATGTTTGTGAAACAATGGAGGCTTGAAAGATCATAGAAGTTGGAATCTTACTTGAAAAGGAAGCATGGGTCCTTTTCAGACAGAAAGCCAGTAATTCGGTAGCTGATCTTTCTCTTCATCACACAGCAAAAGATGTTGTGAAAGAATGCAAGGGGTTGCTGCTTGCAATTATTACAGTTGCAGGAGCGCTGAAGTGTAAAAGCAAGTCTTCATGGGAGGATGCCCTTAAGCAATTACAAAAATCCACACCAAAAAATATCCCAGGCGTGATTAAAAATGTGTATCAATCTCTCAAGCTAAGCTATGATCAGTTGGAAAGTGATGAAGTCAGGTACTTGTTTTTGCTTTGTTCCTTGTTCGAGGAAGATAGTAATATCTGGCATGAACAATTACTTAGATACGGAATGGGGCTTGGCATCTTTTCAGAAATTGAAAATTTAGAAGAAGCAAGAAAGAGGGTGTGTTATCTGTTAGAAACATTGAAGGATCGTTTCTTGCTATCCCAAGGTTCAGGCAAAAATTATGTCAAAATGCATGATGTGGTCCGAGACGTGGCTATATATATCGCCTCTGAGGGAAGGCATGTTTTTATGGTAAGTCACAGTGTGAACTCAGAAGAGTTCCCAAGAAAAACTTCTTACGAGTCATACAGTCACATGTCAATTGTTGCACAAAAAAATGATGAGCTTCCTAAACCAATATTTTTCCCAAGACTTGAGTTTCTAATGTTAAAACTATTTGAAGAGCCATTCAAATTACAGGATGATATTTTTGTTGGAATGAATAAGCTTAATGTCTTAAGCCTAAGTGGATATGAGGACTCCATTTTGCCCTTCCCAAAATCTGTTCAGTTGTTGTCAAATTTGCAGACACTGTCTCTGATTAATTTAAGGTTGGATGACATATCAATTATTGGCGAACTTGTCACTTTAGAGATTCTCACTATTAGAGATTCTACTTTAGAGGTGCTTCCAGTGGAGATAGGAAAATTGACCAATTTAATTTTGTTAGAGTTTTGGAATGAGAGAGTACCACTTGAAAATATTGAGAGTACCACTTGAAAATATTTCACCTGGGGTCTTATCAAGACTAGTTTGATTAGAGGGACTAACATTAGTGGAATGTTCTGGTGATGTAATTCATAGTAACTTGGACCTTTCCTCCAAGTTGACACGGTATTATCTAAATATGGGCCAACAAGTTCGTAGTTACCACGATAGTTCACTTATGGATAATTACCACAGGATTATGGTTCTGGACGTCATTGAGACCACCCCATTGGGTGATTGGATCTGCCGCATGTTGAAGAAGAGCGGAACTTGTACATTCAAGAGGAAATGGCTCCAAGAATGTGCTGACCGAGTTGCTGGGAGATGGACTACAGAACGTGAAAGATCTCCTCCTAGCTGATTGTGATTCAATGACACATCTCTTGGATATCCACTGTCAGAATAATATTCCATTCCCCAAACTTGAAAGACTGGAGGTAATTAGATTTTGTAGTCTACACTATCTTTTTAGCCCGTCCTTGAGTTCGTCATACTCGACAGTAGCTTGCAGTAATGACGAGGAAGAGGAAATCTCTCAGAGGACACATATCAGATCAGAAGGGAACATGGTCCAAGTAATGAAGTTCCCCAATTTATATTACTTGGACCTTCATTTTCTGGAATGCTTCACTCACTTTTGCAGTGACACTGTTGAGGGCATTGATTTTCCTCAGTTACAAATCTTGTGCTTCTGGGAGTTACCGGAGTTCCAAAATTTCTGGCCTATAGACAACAACTCTATCGCCGGCTCAAATCCTCTTTTTGATGAAAAGGTGTGCTTCTTCTATTCTACAAGTGCTATATCATGAAAAACAATCTTTTTCAGTTTGTACTTGGAGGGGTTTTATGAATTAAAATATTACATTATACTTGAGTATTAAAGATCTTTACTTACACAATGATTATTGAAATTTTATAAAGATCTATTTTTTACCTTGGTAAGTAAATTACAGCCTGTTTATCATAGTTCTTGGTAAGTGGAAACTTGGGACAAGGGAATGACAGAACAAAGAACAAACTTTATAACACTAATATTATCAAAATCTTACTTGCTGACCTATGTGCTTTTATGTCTACCAGACATGGTGTCAATTAGTTTGCTGCATCCTGTAGTTAATATTGATCACATACATATAAATAAATATGTCTTCAAGCAACAGAAACAAAATGTAGACGGCCCCCTAAACTCCAACCACAATGACAAAAAGTCTGAAGGGAAATAGATGGAATACTAAAGAACATCACACTCACTTTTGCTTCTAGGGAACGAGTTGGTCAAAAACAAAATTTTTATTTGATGCGACAAAATATTTTAATAAATTTATTGTTTTAAGTGGGTAAAATTTAGAAACTTTAATGCAGCAATAGATTGGTTCTGTAACTTTACTGTTAAAATGGGTAAGTGGGTAAAATTGACCTGCTATATGTGAAATTAACCCTATCGTAAAGCAGAGGCGGATCTAGCTTAAAGCACTGGGTTCACGTGAACCCAATAGTGTATTGTTGCCTACCATGTATTCGTATTGAGAAATTCCTGAATATCTATAATTACCTTTAACTCCGAATCCAGTTATTATTGTATATTAACTTGTGGCTTATTATAGGAACCTATAACTTCAAATCCTGGATTAACCTAAGTTAAAGCAATGAATCGTGATGCCTTTTTGTCAGTTTGTACTTGAAGTAAATTTCATGAATTAAAAATCCCAGCTATTCACTTCCTGTTACCTTGATGTAAGATGAGATATGGTTCATTTCTTGATTATACTTGAATCTATATTGAATTTTCATCCCTTATGAAAAATACAAAGCCTTCAACGTTTGTAGGTTTTGTGTCCCAACCTGGAGGAGCTACAACTTAATGGGGCTAACAGCATAGCTGCTCTATGCTCTCATCAACTTCCAACTGACTACTTCAGCAAACTTAAAATATTGCTACTCAAATTGAGAAACCTGATGTCTCCATCAGTGGCCAGAAGTGTTCTGAATCTCCAAACTCTAAGCATAGAAGCCTGCCAATCAATGGAAGAAGTGATCACAGAAGAGGAACAACTAGTAGAAGAAATGACTACTAAGCCCTTAGTTCCCCGGTTAGAAAAGTTGGTGCTCGAAGAGCTACCAAAGCTGGGGCATTTCTTTTTGACGAAGCATGCTCTTGAATTTCCATTTCTCAGAGAAGTGAGGATTAACAGCTGCCCTCAAATGAAGACGTTTTCCATGGGATCTGTGAGTACACAGAATCTGGAAAGACTGATTGTGGACTATGCTGAGGTGAAAGATGATCTCAATAAAGCGATACAACAGCTCTTCAATTTAGGTTTGTCTTGTACTCCGTCATATAACTAATTATATTTGTCTCATGCATTAATACACACCTCTTCTGGTGCTCTCTTTCCATTTTAACTACTAAATAGTTGTAGTACTATTCAGATAATTATTCATATGTGTCACTTGAAGCAACTTTCTTTTACTTGCCCTAATATTTCCAAATAGAAATCTAAAGCATCAGCATTCTCTTCATTTCTTTCAAGTAATAATTATACTTACTAAGGTAATCATCTCTGTTGTTTTGCAATCTCTGCTCCCAGGAACAAGAAGCTTGTGATGGTAACGGAGCCGAAGCTAGTGATGGCAAAAGCTAGCGTTGTCTAAGAATTTGAAGCTAGGAAGGTAATAAGCACTAGATGAAATAATCAAAGTGTGTGCAAGTTAGCTTGAACATCACCTGATACCTATGCTGATAGAGGTAACAAGCAGAAGTGGATCTACATTGTAACCTATGGGCTCAGGTAAATCCAGTTGCTTTTGCTCAGGACCTGTTTATTAGGAAATTCACTAAATATTTGTAAAGGAGTTGATTGTGAACATTAGGGGTGCTCAAACCAACCTGAAAAACTGCACCAAACCGTCAAAAAAAAGGCCGACTAGGCTTGGTTTGGCCGTTTGGTATGAGTAATGAAAAATTGAACGAAACTGACATATAAGTATATAATTTATATATATATTGTTAAAACTTTATATACGATTTTCTTTGAAATACATGTCAAGAAATATTTGTGATTCTCTCGTTGGATGTAATATCTAATAAAACTATACAGTGCATCCATTTTTATATACTTTAAATAATGCTCAATTTTACGTGTATTGTCACTTTTTGTTGAAAGGCGTCAATCTACCTGTTCTTTCATATTTATATTTCATCGAATTTAAGATGGTGTATTATCAATAATTTTAAAATTAAATAAAGCGTATTATTTTTTAAAGAAGTTTTATGGCTCCATTATCAAAATTTATCGTTAAAGTAGCAAAAATAACTATCACGTCCGTGGCTGCTGGGAACTCGACAGTAGCTTTCCCTGATGATGAGGAAGAGGAGATCTCCCAGAGGACACATATTGGACCAGAAAGAAACATGGTGTAAAATTTTACTGCTCTATGCTTTCACCAACTTCCAACTGGCTACTTCAGCAACAACAACAACATATCTGGTGAAATATTGGAAGTTTTGAAGTGCAAAAAATTGAGAAACTTGACGTCTCCATCAGTGTGGCCAGAGGTGTTCTTGATCTCTGGATACTATGCATAGAGGCCTGCTTGTCAATGAAAGAAGTGATCGCAGAAGAGGAACAAGGAGGAGAAGAAATGACTGATGAACCTTTATTCCCTGTTAGAAGAAGTGTACCTCGACGAGTTATCAAAGCTGGCGCATTTCTTTCTTTCCGATGAAACATGCTCTTGAATTTCCATTTCTCTGAAAAAGTGGAGATTAAAAGCTGCCTCGAAATGAAGATGTTTATCCAGCTGGGATGTATGAGTAGAGAGAGTCTGAGAAGTCTGGTTGTAGAAATTAAACCGATCAGAAATCAATGCTGACGTGAAGAAGATGTTCAATTCTAAGATTGTGTTTAACCATTTTATGTGAAGAGCTTAGCTGAAATCAATAAGTTGTCTTTTCTTTCTATATTACCATATTGATTCCATTTGATTTTAGAGCAAGTTGTTCTCAAATCTCAAGGGCAATTCCAGGCAAGCTCTTTTTGTTGTTGTTGATGAAGTAGTATCATTGATATTAGAGCATGTAATCCTCGCCATAAGAAATGAGAATGCAAGAGTTACACAGCGAAGGCAATCATCTCAAACGATTGATGGAAGGTTTGGTGAGTTCTGTTGCAAAGCTATGGCAAAATGTGGACGTACGCAAAGATCGCAAGCTAGGGAGGAGATTATGAATTTGAGTGGAGTGGCAGGTCAAATGTTGATGGTCCAGTGCAAAGGTTGTCACGATCCAAAATTTTAATACACCTAACTCGGTAGTCGGTAGGCAAACCATATTTTATTTTTAGTTATAATAAGCGGAAAGTAAATGTGAGAAATATAAATAAGTCATAAACTGAAGCGTAAAAATAACAAGTAAACCACAAAATCTAGTAGCATATGAATATAATGTTTACACTTGTTTAGAATAATAAAGACATAATAAGAATGATACAGGGAGTTTGGTGTTGCGGATCAACTACACAGCTCACCCCGAGATGTCCTCTGAAAAACAGTTACCAAATCAAGTGGGTCCAGGTGCTCCTCTGGTGCACAAATCTAAATCTGCAGACAAAAAGGTACATCAAGTGTAGCATGATCAGCAAGTATCATTGATCGACTCCATCGAAGTAGTGGTGATGATGGGTCGTTGAAAATATCATGCGTTTACACTAAATCAAATAAAATATGTCTTCATATTTAAATATATAATACTACGTTTTTATATCTATTTCTACCTTACATGGCATTTGATTCTCAGATGGATGCATGGGATAGATAAGAGCTTACAGACTTGAGAAGTTACCTTGAAGTCATTTAAGTTCCATGTAGAGAGAGCCCAAAGCAGAATGAAATCATAGGCTGATAAAAGAAGAAGAAACAAAATTTATGCTATTGAAAATTGGGTTTATGTGAAACTACAGCCTTACATGCAATTATCTCTGAAATCTCATGGTATATAATTAACAAACTCTTCTTCTTCTTTTTTACTTAAAACTATACTGAACCACATATCTATTCTTTTTTGGCATTGTCCCAACACTGATGAGCATCACTTAGACCTACCTATAATAAGTTTTCTACAACCGTTTTCAGATCATAGCCAAAGTTNGAAATTAGTTATTATAATTAATATTTAGTAATTTTTAAGCATAAATTTGACAATAATTAATAAGGCTAAAAATGGAAAATTATGCCTAATTTATGTCTTAATCTTCTTTTCTTAAAGGGTGTGAAACACCTCAACAATTCAATTAATTTGAAATGGAGAGAGTAAGAAATTAAACAACGATTAATATAGTGAATTTATATTTTTACCTTTATTAATTAATAGAGTCTTAAACATATTTACTCACTATATTATTCAAAAATATTAATTTAATGTTATATTTGATGTAAATGAAAATGGAGGGAGTATGTTAATTTAATGTATCATTCCCGGTATTGTTTTAGGGGGGGAAATGAAAAACATGATACCATCTTTTCTCTCTCATGACTCGTGAATCCTGAGTTATCAGATACGCAACTATTTAAAATTATCTTTAAAATAATCATATTGTTATAATTCATTGAATTATGGATTGTCCATTTGATTACTTCAAAAATTATGATGAATTCATGTATATATAATTCCAAGGTGATATGAATCTTGGTGGATAACTATGTATCTACTAGTTGGGCATTTATCATGGTGGCCTTTGGGGTGATATCTCAACACTATAAATAGAGATATCATTCACCTTTTGTAGAACATACTTGAATAAGAAGAAAAGTCATCTTCTTCATCTCTGATAGCTCCATAGTTGGAGCTTTAAGCTTTACAATGTAGAGAGGAAGAAAGAAATTGTATTGATTGAATTATGTAGCTTGATACATTGAATCTGTACACTTGTGTATTTATACTAATTACATGAGCTTGTAACTAACTAATGTCAGTTGTCTATATTGTTAACTAACTCTAGCTGATTAGCTAACTAACTCAACCATCTAGCTTGCTACCATTTACACTAGTTAACACTCCTCCTCAAGCTTATGGTTGAAACACATTAGTCATCCCAAGTTTGCTCATCAGCAAGTTGTGTTGTATCTTTCTCAGCCTTTTAGTCAGTAAATCAGCAAGTTGATGTTTAGTGTTGATGTGTTTAGTCTTCAGCATTCCTTGGCAAATTCTTCTCCTCACAAAATGACAATCAATGTCTATATGTTTAGTTCTCTCATGGAAGATTGGATTTGCAGCTATTTGAATAGTTGTCTTACTGTCACACATCATATGCACATGAAGATTTACACACACTCCCAGCTCTTTATACAGGCCTATTAACCAAGTGATCTCAGTTGCACAAGCAGCCATGCTCCTGAACTCTGCCTCAGCTGAACTCCTTGACACTGTTTCTTGTTTCTTAGATTTCCAAGACACTAAAGCACCTCCAAACTTCACAAAATAACCTGTGACTGATCTCCTAGTTTCCACACATGCTCCCCAATTAGAGTCACAGTAGGCAGTGAGTTGTGCAGTTTGATCAGATGGTATTAGTAATCCTGAACCAGGTGCTTCCTTAATATATCTCACCACTCTTAGTGCAGCCTCCAAATGTGACTGTTTAGGAGAGTGCATGAATTGACTTAGTACCTGTACAGTGAAGGCAAGATCTGGTCTTGTCATAGTGAGATAGAGAAGCCTTCCTACTAGTCTTTGATACCTTGTAGAATTTTGAAGTAGATCATCACTTTCGGTCCTTGTGTCTGTGTCATTAACTTGCACATCATATTTGATAGAAGTGAGTTTTTGATTCACTTCTAGTGGTGTGTAAGACAGGCTTAGCCCCTCCTAGCCTAGACTCTGAAATCAGTTCCAAAGCATACTTTCTTTGTGTCATCAAAATACCCCTGTTGGATCTAGAGAACTCAATTCCAAGGAAGAATTTGAGTTCACCTAGATCTATCATCTTGAAGCTGGTTTGAATTTCCTGTCTGGTCTTGCATAACTATTGAGAATTACTCCCAGTGATCAGAAGATCATCCACATACACCAACACTATCACAATATCCCCCTTAGCTTGTTTAGTGAAGAGTGAGTAGTCAAAGTGACTTTCTGTAAATCCCATCTACACCAATGCCTCGGTTAGCTTCAAATTCCATTGCCTAGGTGCCTGTTTTAGACCATACAAAGACTTGTGTAATTTGCACACCTTCTTGCTTCCCCCTGGTTTGCAAAGCCATCAGGAATCTGCATGTACACCTCTTCATTCAGATCACCATTAAGAAAGGCATTGTGCACATCCATCTTATAAATATACCATCCTTTTGAAGTAGCCAGAGCTACCACAGCTCTCACAGTGACCATCTTAGCAACTGGACTGAAAGTTTCTCCATAATCAGGACCTTCTCTCTGACTGAACCCCTTAGCTACCAGCCTGGCCTTGAACCTCTCAACTTCTCCTGAGGCCAGAATTTTTTTTTATAGATCCACCTGCACCCAATAGGTACCTTTCCCGGTGGAAGATCGATAATGCTCCATGTTTTATTAGCCCCTAGAGCTGCAATCTCTGCATTCATAGCTTTTACCCAAGCAGGATCAGCAGCAGCCTCTTTGAAGGTTACTGGTTCAGATAAAGTTGAATTAGCTTGCAAAGTATGACCGTAAGATAGGGATAGATGAGAGTAAGTGAAATGAGAAGCTAGTGGATAGAGACAAGAGCTAGCTTTTGGTTTTGGCTGTGTAACAAAGTCCTGCAACCACAAAGGGGGTTTAGTTGGCCTGCCTGATCTTCTTGAAGATGCAACTGGCACCACATGAGAAATTGGGATAGGAGTAGGAGATATAAGAGGTGGTGATGCAGAGGGCATAATTGACTCAGAATCCATGTCTATAGGAGTCACACTGGACAGTAACACTGACTCAGAATCAACTGGTGAAATAAGGTCAAGAACAGAAAACATGGGATCTGGAGATGTTTGCATGTGCTTGAAAGGAAACAAATCTTCTTGAAATACAACATGTCTATTCACAAAAAACTTATAAGCATGAATATCATATAGGACATATCCTTTTTGTGAGGATGAATAACCCATAAACATTGCAAGAATGGCCCTGGATGAGAATTTATCAGAAATTTTAGGACATGCAGCACAACATAGGCACCCAAAAATTTTCAGATAAGATAAGGATGGAGAGTGGAGATATAGTTTTTCATAGGGAAACTTATAGGTCAATACTCTAGAAGGAATCCTATTGATAAGATACACAACAGTGGAGACACAGTGACCCCAATATTTGAGTGGTATAGAGGCTTGAAACCTGAGAGAACTTGCCATGGCAATAATGGTTCTATGCTTTCTTTCAGCAACACCATTCTGTTGTGGTGTATAGACACATGTACTCTGATGAGAAATTCCAAGTTCACTTAGTAAAGTCTGAACCTCACCATTAAAGAACTCACAACCATTGTCTGTTCTCAGAGTTTTAATAGTGGTAGAGACATTTTGAACCTGTTTAAGAAAGTGTCTGAGTACCACTATAGTGTCTGCTTTGGATGCAATTAGGAACACCCAAGTATACCTGCTAAAGTCATCCACAATAGTAACAAAAAATCTCTTTCCATTATAGGTAGGAACTCTGTAAGGTCCCCACAAATGACAATGCAACAATTCAAATACATGATTAGTCTTGTGAGTACTTGTAGGAAATGGAAGTTTAATATGTCTACTAAAGGACAAACAGTGCAATGAAGTTGTTCACTACTTGCTAATGTTTTAAGGCACTCATGCTTCTTTATTACATCAATAGGTGCATGACCAAGTCTTTTGTGCCATATACTACTAGACTTAGACTGAGTAACAAAACTAATAGACTTGTTTATACTACAGTTGACTAGCTTACTTGGAGCTTGACTTGATCATTCATGTAGTATGTATAAACCATGTTCCTCTTTACCAATCCCCTTCACCAGACTAGTGTATAGGTCTTGGAAAAGACAGAAGTCAGGGAAAAAACACACCATGCATTGTAGTTCTTTGGTTATCTTTGAGACTGACAACAAGTTAAACCTGAAGTCAGGTAAGAATAACACATTAGATATAGGTTGATTGTTCAACACACAAGCACTTCCAATGTGAGTAACTGATGCTACTTTACCATTTGGTAAATGAACTTTACTTTCTCCTTGTTCAGGCACATCCCTAGCTTTGTTTAGAATGCCAAGGTCAGATGTGATATGATGTGAAGCTCCAGTATCAACTATCCATTTTTTACTTGTATAATTGCATAACATAGTAATAGGGGAACTACCTGAATCTTCAGTAGTGGCAGTGTTTGCAGATGGTTCAGATGTTGTGCTCTCACCACTTGATCTAGATAGCAGATGAATAATTTGTTGATACTGAGCAGGAGTGAAAACAGCTCCAGACAAAGGACCTGTTCATGTACTGTTGTTTCCTTTGTTGCTGCAGCCTATGTTCTCCTATCCAGGATTAGAGTGGAGATCCACCTGATTAGCATACATCCTTGTGTTCAGAGGTTTCTTCTTGGACTTGAAGTCTGCAAGATATCCCACTATTTTGTAGCACTGTTCTCTGGAATGACCCTTACATCCACAATGTTCACATTGTAAGAAGTTTTTCCTATCCTTGTAGCTTCCTCCTGAAGAACTAGTATTGTGATTATATCCTTCATTGTGATCACTAACACTTGAGAATGATTTCGCAGAAGAGACCTTAGATGAATCAGCTCCATTGATATAGGTGTTGTGTCTGTGAGTATACATTGATGTCCCTTCTATCATCCCTGAGCTGTTGGAACTAGTACTAGCCAGACTTCTCTGACTTTCTTGATCAATAAGTAGTGCATATGTTTTGTTGAGTGAAGGAATCGAACTCATCATCAGGATCTGTCTCCTAGGAGGGGAATACGGCTTATTTAACCCCATTAAGAATTACAGTAACCTTTGATAATCACAATGTTCACCAAACTTTTTGGATTCAGGACACGGACACTGAGGGCATGGCATGATAACATCATACTCGTCCCAGAGGTCTCTCAACCTTGAATGATAGTCAACGATTGACATTGTTCCTTGAGTGAGAGAATGAATCTCTCTGTACAGCTGAAAGATTCTGGATCCATTCACAGTGTCAAACCTTTCTCTCAGATCTAGCCACATCTTTCTAGCATCATACACATATACAATAGAGCTAAGGAGACCAAGTCTCACTGCATTCATAATCCAACTCAAAACTACTGCATTACATTTTTCCCACTAATCATGTAATTCAGGCTCAAACATAGACTTAGGAAATCTTCCATCCACAAATCATAGCTTACTTCGACCTACTAAACCAATTCGAAACGACCTACTCCACAAAGCATAGTTCTCTGAACCTGTTAATTGTAGTGAGATTAGAGAACTACCTGGAACTTCTGTATTCTGAAGAAACAGGGGATGATTATGATCAATCACATGGAATGTTGTTGTGCGTGTACCACTGACAGTGCTAGCAGTTCCATCTCCAGCTGCATTCATTGTAGTTCCAGTCATGGGAACCTTTGAGTAACTTCTTTCGATTCACCAGTTTTTAGGAACGATGAAATCGAAGCACCTAATCCTTCTTCTGGATAAGGACTCTCTATGATCGTGGGCTCTGATACCATGATTACTCCATAGTTGGAGCTTTAAGCTTTACAGAAAATGTAGAGAGGAAGAAAGAAATTGTATTGATTGAATTATGTAGCTTGATACATTGAATCTGTACACTTGTGTATTTATACTAATTACATGAGCTTGTAACTAACTAATGCCAGTTGTCTATATTATTAACTAACTCTAGCTGATTAGTTAACTAACTCAACCATCTAGCTTGCTAACCATCTACAATAGTTAACAATCTTTATATCTTGTCTTCTTCTCTTTATAATTATATTATTCTGAGCTTGATTTTATAACACGTTATCAGCACGAGTCAATCTTTATTGCTCCCTTCAAATCTAATTTTTGATGGTACTACTCGTTGAGGTAAATAGTCAGGTGAAATGTTCTAATATCACTTCATCCTTTCTCTTTTGGTTTTGCTAACTCTCTGTTGGTAGATGGTGTCAAATGCTCAAATTATCACCACTATGGCCTCTACTTCCTAAGCTAAGGAGAACGGATCACGAAGTGATTCATTTGTGAACCAAAATGGTTAATTAATTATGGAGGTGATTTAGATTGATTTTATAACTTGTTCACAAAAAAAATTGTTCATTAGTTGATAGTAGAAGTGAAGAGTAATTTACTACATGTTATTTAGTCTTATATGAGACATCTACTTAATTATTAGTTAATCATGTGCTAATGAATTTTCGTTTTGATATTGAAATATTGTTTATACTATGTTGTATTGACGAAGTAAAACGTTGTTATGATTGACAATATGAGGATGTTGTTTTAGTATATTAAAATATCAAGAATTGAATGGCCAATCAGATGGCTTTTGGCCTATTGGCCACTTTATCTTTCAAAGTGGTACACTTTATCTTTCAAAGTGATGTTGAGGTGGATCATGTAAATATGTCAAATATACAAATATGACATATATAAATGTTTATGGTCAACTCATAAAGAGATTGTGCTTCTAATAAGCATCATGAATGTTTGCCAATTCTTGAAAGTGAATAGGTCAAAATATGAAGGAAAAAATATGAATAAGAACATATTCATGTATGGTTGAAAATATGCCAAACTCATCTCTATGGGAGGTTTGAGAAAAATAAATAAATTTTATTTGGCAGAAATGGTCAATGGTCGTGTACGTTTATACATCAAGAATATTATGGTATGTTTGTTATGAACTTCCGAAAGGGCAAAAAGAAAGAAGTAATTCTTGCCTATAAAGGTTGTGGCCATGACCAAAATAAGATTATTGTGTGGCAATACAAATTTGTCATTGATTGTGTACCAATGGTACAACAAAAGTAAAGCAAGAAACATGTCTTGCCCGTAATAATTTTGACCATGACAATAATAATATGATTTCTCCTTGAAGGAGATGTTCACCATATGGATGGTGTCATGGAATATGTGATAGCTAACGAGTTGTGTTATTACCAGAGGAATAATATTGGGGTTGTAGTAAGTCTCAAGAGAAACTCTTTAAGTTTTGGATGAATTGAAAAGAAATATTGAGACTATAAATTATGAAAAGATTTAATATCTTTAGATTACTACAATCGAAGCGGGTTATAAATATTTATGTAAAAGACTACCCATTTTTTTCTCTTGTTTGTTGCACACAAACATGGGCATGATGATGGAATCACATGCAAAAGTAAACTATAAGTGTACTGGAATAAAGATCAATTGGCATGATTGGTTGGCCATTCCAATTAAATATGATGCAAAAAATAATTCAGAATTCACATAATTATATACTGAAGAAATAAAATATTCTTCAACAATTCTCTTGTATTGCTTATTCTCATAATAAAATTATCATTGTACCAGCTAAGGTTGAGATTGTATTCCTTGAAATTATTTGGAACATATAAAAATGTGAATATGAGCCCATTCACCTGTCATGTGCGTCATTTACAACTATATGATAGATGCATCTATGTGATGGCCACATGTGCTTTGTTGTCAACTTACAAAATGGTGTTTTTAAGGTTGTTTGCTCGAATTGTTAAATTAAGAGCACAGTTTCAAACTATGAAATTATACTAATAATGCTGGTTGGTTTAGCAGAAATTGTATGCCTCCAATTAAAGCTAAACCATTAATTATGAGAACACATCTCCCAAAAAAAAGAAATTTGGTATGAGATGAATTCATTTAACATGTAGCAACACTTGTAAGCATCAAGCCAACAAAGGTCTCCTATCAAAATTGATTCAGGGCCAGGAACCAAATAATTTTCATCTAAAATATTGAATGTGCGCTTATGATTTTAATTGCTCCACCACGCACAAAGATGAATTCTCAAATAAGGTTGGGATAAATGTTAGATTTTCTAACATTAGAGGGGGAGATGATTGACAGCTAAAAATTATGTGTGAGGTTAATTTTGAATTATCTAGATCCTCGTTAAAAGAAAATGTGAACTTGAAGTTCAAGTGATAATTCATTTGCATAATGTTGCAAATCAATTGCCAGATGAATTTACTGACTTTATGATATAATTCATGAGCTGCAAATGCTCCAATGAGAAGTCCTTGAAGGACAGAGTCTATGATACGCCTAAAGCATAATAGACCAATCGGTTTCAAATGTAAAATTCCTTGAAGAAGGAGAGGAGCAAATGATTAATATGGTCATGATAATGAGGCAAGTGTTATAAAAGAGCACCACGACATAACACTTCATAAAGGTTCAGGCAGTGGCGGAGGGAGGATTTTCATCAAGAGGGTTCAGAAAAATATTAATCATGTAAATAATATCCACAAATAAACGGGTTGAATCGGCTATAAACGGGTCGAATTAAACGGTCGAATCAAGAAGAAAAGAGTTTTTTAATATTTGACTTTATAATTAGGGATTAAACTAATAAATCCTAAATTCCCAATCATCGTTTTAATTTTTTGGAACTAAACATCGTTTTCTGATTGCATTATTTTAAAAAAATAAAAAATAAAACGCCTAAAATATAAGCTGATAAAAAAAATGTCTCTACCCGGATTCGAACACGCGACCTGGCGTGCAGTAGAGCGAATTCCTGAACCCCCAATGCCACTGAGCTACGCCTTTGGTGTATGTTCAGGGGGTTCAATAGTATATATATACACGTATATTAAAAATTTAATCTTATATATATAGTGTAATTTTTCGACGAAGGGGGTTCATCCGAACCCCCTTCGTTCAACGTAAATCCACCCCTGGGTTCAGGTACATGAAAAATGAAGAGATCTCAATAAGTTATGTCATATTGGAATTGATATCAAATAACCGTCGACGGTATCTTTGATATAAAGTAGCACTCAATGATATAAATTGTGACGAAGATTTTGATTTCAAATATGTCATATAGTGTGGATAGATAAATGATTGGCCAAGTAAAATGCATAATTCAAGTATATTTTGTTTCACTTAATTAGAAAGTGATGTTTTGGATTGATAGTCCATAAATCAAGGTATAATGTCAATGGGGTACCAATAAATTACTATGTGATACTATAACCGTAAAATATCAAGTACGACTTGTGCCTTGGGGCATAAAGGTTTGTCGCAAAAATCCTGACATTATTGGAGATGTTTTCTTCTATGGTGGATGCAATGAGATTTGTTTTGATCTAGCAATATATGAAAACTTGAATGCATATAATGAATAATTATCATGTCTAGCTAGACAATGCTGAAGGTTATATGAAAATTCTTGAAGCAATCAAGGTGTCTGAAGCATATAAAAGTTTGAAAGAAACTTTTTCAATAAAGCTTCAAGAATCCTTATATGGATTGATATAATCAAGGAAGAAAAGGGTACAAAAAGAATGACCCTAATTGTCCTTGCATTTTTATGAAAAGGGCAGGATCTGAATTTGTTATAATAGTTGTGTATGTTGATGATTTGAACATTATTAAAACTCTTAAAGAGCTTTTAAAAGCTATTGAGTGTTTGAGAAGGGAGTCTAAAATGAAAAGATTCTGGAAAGATAAAATTTTATCTTGACCTTCAGATTGAGAATTTGACGAATGAAATATTTGTCAACATACACAGAAAGGTTTTGATGCGATTTTATATGGATAAATCACATTCATTGAGTACCCCAATGACTATGAGATCGCATGACATAAATAAAGATTCACTTTGATCTCAAAAAAAAGATGAAGAGCTTCTTGGTGATGAAACTCCATATCTTAGTGCAATCAGGGCACTAATGCATCTTGCTAACAATACTCGACCAGATATCTGTTTTGTAGTAAATTTACTGGGAAGATTCAGTTCCTCCCCAACAAAAGGACATTGAAATGGTGTTAAGCACATACTTGAATATCCTCGAAAGACCATAGACATGGGTTTATTCTATTTCGAGGAATCCAAGTCAGAATTGATTGGTTACGCAGATGCAGAATATTTATCTGATCCCCATAAAGCTTGGTCTCAAACACACTATTTGTTTACATGTGGAGGCACAATAATATCTTGGCGATCAATGAAGCAAACGTTGATAACCACTTCTTCAAATCATGTAGAAATAAAAGCCCTCCATGAAGCAAGTCGAGAGTGCGTCTGGTTAAGATCAATGACTCACCATATTCAGAAAATGTATGATTTTTCTTTGAAAGAGAATATACCAACCATACTATACGAAGATAATCAACTGCAAATGAAAGTGTCCAGATGATTGTTGTTATGTACAAGTTGAATGAGCAATTTACTTGCAGTAACGAGGTCGCGAATAGAGTGATTTTCAAGAATGTATTCGGCTAAGCTCAAAGCCTCATCATAACCATGAAACCAGAAAATGATATATCAAGATAAGTTCAATCATGCAACATCTTTGTAAATATGATTTGATCACAAAGACACTGTCAATATTTGAGAAGTTGGTATATAAGATTGAATGACATCATTATAAGAAATTGAGTGATGTTTTGATCAGGGGAGTATAATACGTGTTGCACTCTTTTTTCCTTGATTGAGGTTTTGTCCCACTGGATTTTCGTGGCAAGGTTTTTAATGAGGCAACAAATAATGCGTATCAAAAGATATGTGTACTCTTTTTTCTTCACTAGAATTTTTTTCCACAGGGTTTTTCCTAGTAAGGTTTTAATGAGGCACATTATCTATGGACATCCAAGGGGGAGTGTTATAAATCCATTGAATTATGGATTGTCCATTTGATTACTTCAAGAATTATGATGAATTCATGTATGTATAATTCCAAGGTGATATGAACCTTGGTGGATAACTATGTATCTACTAGTTGAGCATTTATCATGGTGGCCTTTGGGGTGTTATCTCAATACTATAAATAGAGATATCATTCACCTTTTATAGAACATACTTGAATAAGAAGAAAAGTCATCTTCTTCATCTCTATATCTTATCTTATTCTCTTTATAATTATATTATTCTGAGCTTGATTTTATAACACATATTTCTTTTATTTGTTAGCAACAAAAAATATCACTAACTTATATCACTCAAAAGGTTTGCTTTAACCTTAATGTGTTTTTATTATAACTTCTTAAATATTATGTACTTTTTTCTCTTTTGATCTAATATTATACACTTAATTATAAAAGAAAAACAAATAAACCTTATTCATAAAGTAAAAAATAATTTATATATCACAAATTGATTATTGGGGCAGAATTAGAAGAGATTAAGAGCTTGTTTAGGCAAGTGGTCGATTTTTTTAGAACCATTTTTTGTTAAAATAGTATTTTTTTTATAAAAAAAAATACTTTTGAAAATAGTAATTAGTGTTTGACTAATTTATTTGAAAAAATTGTATTTGATAAGTAGATTTATTTGGCTAATTTTTTCAAGAAATAGTTTTTAGAGTCAAATTACAAAAGAGCATGTATCAATATACTTTTCTTATTTAGATTGTTTTATAGAGAGATTATTTAAATGTCTATTATTAAAAAAAAAAAAAATTATTTTTATTTAATTAATTTGACATACTCTTAAAAAGTACTCCTCCGTCCCTTTTTACTTGTTAAATTTTGACTTGACACACCTATTAAAAATAATAATGATTGGTATAATGAGTTTACTATTTTATCCATATTAATTAATAGAATCTTAAACATATTTACTCACTACATTTTTCAAAGACATTTACTCAATGTTAATAAATTGAGGGTATAATAGGAAGGAAAAAAATTGTCCTTCCTTGCTTTGTCAAAAATGACAAGTAAAAAGGAAAATCAAATTAGAAAATATTTGACAAGTAAATAGAGATGGAGGGAGTAATTGTTAAAAGAATAAATTTATAATATTATCATTTTAATATAACAAATTTAATATTTTTAAAAATAATTATATTTAATAATAATAATAATAATAAATTAGGAACGAACTAATAAATCATATCTTGATTTTTAAATTTGACAAGAAAAAATATTTTTCTATTTTTTGTATAATGAATAAGTAAAACTGAACAAAATGATTAATAAAAAAACTCTATTTTTAATGTTTCTCAGGATTATAATAGAAAATTGCGTATCTAATTTTTTATTTTTAAAAAAAGAGAGAAATAAAGAGTGGTAAAAATATATATAAAGAGAATCACAATTTTTCTACATTTTCTACTTAAAATATCACCATTTCACTTTTTCTACATGAATTGGACTTAACAATTTATCAAAAACACTTATGAACCCTTTATTCTTTTTGTACTAACAATTTATCAAAAACACCTATGAGCCCTTTATTCTTTTTGTTTTATCTAAAATATCACCATGTTTAGATCTTTTTTCAAAAAGAAAGAAAAAAGAAAAGGGAACAACTCATATTAGTGGAGGTCCTGAAATAATGAAGTAGGTCAAAAATAATTTCTTAACTATACATTTACAAGATCTAGTCTTTTAACTATTCTCATTATACGAAATTTATTTCTACTAAATATAAATAAATTTCTCCACACCTAATGGGTAATAGCATTATTATTTTTTCTTATTATAATAAACTATAGCATTTTAAACTCATTAGCAACAATAATATGTTTCAATTTATCCTCTGATCTATTGAATAAAATCATGATTTATATCTTTTTTTACGTGAATTTTATTTTGAATCATTGAGGTTAATGTTATTTTCATAAGAATATTTTGAAGAAAAAATAGCAGGAAGAGAAATATAGTGTGAAAATGGGTTAAAAATTTAATTTCAAGGCATGAGTTCTGTTAATATAAACTTAAGTCATTCGTATAAAAAAAATAAACAAACACTAAACCTGATAAATTTTTAAATACTTAAAAGGCTAAATCGGTAAGTGTATAATTAATGGATTAAAAATGGTAAGTGTATAGTTAAGGAACCAAACGTGACAACATTTTGAATAGTTAAAGAACTAAATCTGATAAATATATAGTTGATAGACTCTTTTAGACCTACTCTAATAGTTCAAGGACCATTTATCACATTTTCTCGTCCGTTGTGTGTTGTATAAAATGAATTGTAGTGCTTCAGTTTTTTACTTTCCCCTTTAGTTTTACTTGTCACAATTTAACTTGGTACACACATTAAGAAAATAATTATTGATATAATTATTTTACCAAACAATCTCTATTTACCTATTAAATGATGTCTTAGAAAATGATTTATAAAATAAGTATTTTAATACTAAAGGTAAAACATGAAAAAAATTATTGTATTTTCTTAATATGTCAAAAGCGATATAAAAATAAAAAAATTATTTTATGAATAAGTAACAAGTAAAAGCAAGCAAACGGTAGAAGATTATATATGTTGGAGATAAAAGCAGGGTTGGATAAACGAAAGGAAAAACTACTTAATAAGACATACATTATTATCATATATACTAATATTACCTCTACTTTCAAATAATTACATATATTATCACTTTTAATATTTTATACCATATATTTTAAAAATATAATTAGATACACATCTCTCTTAAAATTAGGATTAGTTTATTATCTTTATATTTAAATATCAATCCATTAACATTAGTTTCTTTCTCACTCATCAAGAGTCCCATTCTGCCAATCTCCTTAGGCAACAGGATCTCTCCTCCCCCACCCCCACCTACTCCACGAACAAAAAGGTTAGCATCGTCGCCGATTTCAATGGTCGTACAACAAAAAAGCCAGAAAGATCGGAGAAAAGTTGAGCATATCCATCAATTGGAGGGTTCTCAATTTACCCATGATAGAGGTATATCTAAAACTGAGAAAAACGGTAGAGAGAACATCAATCCTGAAACTGTGAAATTGAGCATTTGTATCAAATTTTCAAATTGTCCACTTTATCCAACAAGATTTGACGTATTCTAAAGTTGATTTGGAGGTTCCAAACAATGTTGAAACCAAATGAAATTGTATAAAATATAATCAACTAATTAATGTCTGCCTCACAGAAAACTTAAGCAAGTCCCATATAGGAGAATACTACGGAGACGATGGCACTGAGGAAACCGAAGAAGGAAGCCACTTCATAGCCACTGAAAGTAGACATTTTTTCGATTGGGTATCAGATACATAAAAATATATTTTAAATACACAAATTGAAGAGATCAGATACATTTAATCGTTAAGTACATATTGATATCCTTCACTACAGTGATGATGCGGTTGAGTGATCATTCGATTAAACACCCAATCATGACCAAAAGCAAAAAGTACGAAGTGTGAGAGATACATAAAAGAATTTATATTAGATTCATAGAAAAAGAGTTCGGATACATAGAATGAACATATTAGATACATCTAATCATTAAAGTTATGTATCAGATACATAGAAGAACTATTCAGATACATAGTCAAATACACAAAAAAAAAATTGATTTTTTGAAATTTTCTAAAGTTTCTAATTTTTTCCAGTTACAATCCTTATTTAAACACACTTAATTATATATATCTAATTAATATGTATCCGAGATATATGTATCTAAATGTGCCAGATACATGTATTCAAGGTGCGAATTGTGGTAGAATTGGTAATATTGTAAACTCATGGAAAAATGGGTAATTAGCTTCTAAACTAGTGGAATTTGTGTTGTTTACCCAAAAAGAAAAAGAGGTCCACTTAACTATATGGAGATGTTCAAGCGACTTAATTAGCAGAATGGGATAAAGTCTAGGGTTCAGTTCCAGTAATCCGACTATGCCATTGTAGAACAAGGTAAGTATGATGTCAAGTATTCATCTTTTCATTCAACAATACCTCAATTTGCTGTTTAGTTTGTGTATGCTAGTTATTTTGAAGTTGTCATTCACCAACTGAGGAGAAGGGAACTAGTAATAGGGAAGAAAGGGGGAAACACAGAGGAAGAGAAAATACATAATTTAGAGGTGACTGGGTCCAAGATCTGTTCTTTTTTGTATGAACCAAGTGAGAAAGTACTATAGAGTTTTCAGTCAACTCCTTTCCCTTTTCAGATTCCCTTTCAACAAAGAATGGAATTCTTATCTCTGTGTGTGGGAAAAGTTACAGATTGCTTGATGCAGCCACTTGCAAAACGGATTGGGTATTTCTTTAACTACAATAGGAACATCACATCTTTGGATAATGAATCTCACAAGCTGGACAATATTACAAGTGGGTTGCAGCAAAGAGCGGAGGCTGCACGGAGAAACTTGCAAGTCATTTCACAAGACGTTGAAGCTTGGTTAAATAGTGTTACTAAGATTAATTCAGATGTGGAAGGTGTAATGCGTGGTAGAGTTGAGGTTGAAAGAGGTTGTTTCTGTGGTTGGTGTCCAAATTTGAAGTCACGTTACTCGTTGAGCAAGAGAGCTAAGAGAATTACACTAGAGGTGATTGAACTTCGAAATGATGGAAAAGATTATGTTGATTTCTCCTATCCTGCACCACCTGCAGTTGAAATTGAAGCTATGGGTGAGGAGTTTGACTCTAGAAAATTGAAAGAGGAAGAGGTCATGGCAGCTTTGAGAGATGAGGATGTCACTGTTATTGGGATTTGTGGTATGGGTGGTGTAGGTAAGACGACACTCGTTGAGAAAATAAGAGCAAAGGCGAAAAAAGAAAGGTTCTTTGATGAGGTTGTCATGGTAACTGTCAGTCAACAACCAGACTTGAAAACAATTCAAGCTGAGATAGCTGGAGGAATCGGTCTAACATTATAAGGCGACAATTTTTGGAATCGTGGAGATCAGTTGCGTTCAAGGTTAATGGGTCAGGACAGCATCCTTGTAATCTTGGATGATGTCTGGGAGGCTCTTGATCTGAACAAGCTTGGAATTCCTAGTGGTAGCAATCACAACCATCGGTGCAAAGTAACATTGACAACGTGACTCCGAGATGTTTGTGAAACAATGGAGGCTTGAAAGATCATAGAAGTTGGAATCTTACTTGAAAAGGAAGCATGGGTCCTTTTCAGACAGAAAGCCAGTAATTCGGTAGCTGATCTTTCTCTTCATCACACAGCAAAAGATGTTGTGAAAGAATGCAAGGGGTTGCTGCTTGCAATTATTACAGTTGCAGGAGCGCTGAAGTGTAAAAGCAAGTCTTCATGGGAGGATGCCCTTAAGCAATTACAAAAATCCACACCAAAAAATATCCCAGGCGTGATTAAAAATGTGTATCAATCTCTCAAGCTAAGCTATGATCAGTTGGAAAGTGATGAAGTCAGGTACTTGTTTTTGCTTTGTTCCTTGTTCGAGGAAGATAGTAATATCTGGCATGAACAATTACTTAGATACGGAATGGGGCTTGGCATCTTTTCAGAAATTGAAAATTTAGAAGAAGCAAGAAAGAGGGTGTGTTATCTGTTAGAAACATTGAAGGATCGTTTCTTGCTATCCCAAGGTTCAGGCAAAAATTATGTCAAAATGCATGATGTGGTCCGAGACGTGGCTATATATATCGCCTCTGAGGGAAGGCACATTTTTATGGTAAGTGACAGTGTGAACTCAGAAGAGTTCCCAAGAAGAACTTCTTAAGAGTCATACAGTCACATGTCAATTGTTGCACAAAAAATTGATGAGCTTCCTAAACCAATATTTTTCCCAAGACTTGAGTTTCTAATGTTAAAACTATTTGAAGAGCCACTCAAATTACAGGATGATTTTTTTGTTGGAATGAATAAGCTTAATGTCTTAAGCCTAAGTGGATATGAGGACTCCGTTTTGCCCTTCCCAAAATCTGTTCAGTTGTTGTCAAATTTACGGACACTGTCTCTGATTAATTTAAGGTTGGATGACATATCAATTATTGGCGAACTTGTCACTTTAGAGATTCTCACTATTAGAGATTCTACTTTAGAGGTGCTTCCAGTGGAGATAGGAAAATTGACCAATTTAATTTTGTTAGAGTTTTGGAATGAGAGAGTACCACTTGAAAATATTTCACCTGGGGTTTTATCAAGACTAGTTCGATTAGAGGAACTAACATTAGTGGAATGTTCTGGAGATGTAATTCACAGTAACTTGGACCTTTCCTCCAAGTTGACACGGTATTATCTAAATATGGGACAACAAGTTCGTAGTTACCACGATAGTTCACTCATGGATAATTACCACAGGATTATGGTTCTGGACGTCATTGAGACCACCCCACTGGGTGATTGGATCTGCCGCATGTTGAAGAAGAGCGAACTTGTACATTCAAGAGGAAATGGCTCCAAGAATGTGCTGACCGAGTTGCTGGGAGATGGACTACAGAACGTGAAAGATCTCCTCCTAGCTGATTGTGATTCAATGACACATCTCTTGGATTTCCACTGTCAGAATAATATTCCATTCCCCAAACTGGAAAGACTGGAGGTAATTAGATTTTGTAGTCTACACTATCTTTTTAGCCCGTCCTTGAGTTCGTCATACTCGACAGTAGCTTGCAGTAATGACGAGGAAGAGGAAATCTCTCAGAGGACACATATCAGATCAGAAGGGAACATGGTCCAAGTAATGAAGTTCCCCAATTTATATTACTTGGACCTTCATTTTCTGGAATGCTTCACTCACTTTTGCAGTGACACTGTTGAGGGCATTGATTTTCCTCAGTTACAAATCTTGTGCTTCTGGGAGTTACCGGAGTTCCAAAATTTCTGGCCTATAGACAACAACTCTATCGCCGGCTCAAATCCTCTTTTTGATGAAAAGGTGTGCTTCTTCTATTCTACAAGTGCTATATCATGAAAAACAATCTTTTTCAGTTTGTACTTGGAGGGGTTTTATGAATTAAAATATTACATTATACTTGAGTATTAAAGATCTTTACTTACACAATGATTATTGAAATTTTATAAAGATCTATTTTTTACCTTGGTAAGTAAATTACAGCCTGTTTATCATAGTTCTTGGTAAGTGGAAACTTGGGACAAGGGAATGACAGAACAAAGAACAAACTTTATAACACTAATATTATCAAAATCTTACTTGCTGACCTATGTGCTTTTATGTCTACCAGACATGGTGTCAATTAGTTTGCTGCATCCTGTAGTTAATATTGATCACATACATATAAATAAATATGTCTTCAAGCAACAGAAACAAAATGTAGACGGCCCCCTAAACTCCAACCACAATGACAAAAAGTCTGAAGGGAAATAGATGGAATACTAAAGAACATCACACTCACTTTTGCTTCTAGGGAACGAGTTGGTCAAAAACAAAATTTTTATTTGATGCGACAAAATATTTTAATAAATTTATTGTTTTAAGTGGGTAAAATTTAGAAACTTTAATGCAGCAATAGATTGGTTCTGTAACTTTACTGTTAAAATGGGTAAGTGGGTAAAATTGACCTGCTATATGTGAAATTAACCCTATCGTAAAGCAGAGGCGGATCTAGCTTAAAGCACTGGGTTCACGTGAACCCAATAGTGTATTGTTGCCTACCATGTATTCGTATTGAGAAATTCCTGAATATCTATAATTACCTTTAACTCCGAATCCAGTTATTATTGTATATTAACTTGTGGCTTATTATAGGAACCTATAACTTCAAATCCTGGATTAACCTAAGTTAAAGCAATGAATCGTGATGCCTTTTTGTCAGTTTGTACTTGAAGTAAATTTCATGAATTAAAAATCCCAGCTATTCACTTCCTGTTACCTTGATGTAAGATGAGATATGGTTCATTTCTTGATTATACTTGAATCTATATTGAATTTTCATCCCTTATGAAAAATACAAAGCCTTCAACGTTTGTAGGTTTTGTGTCCCAACCTGGAGGAGCTACAACTTAATGGGGCTAACAGCATAGCTGCTCTATGCTCTCATCAACTTCCAACTGACTACTTCAGCAAACTTAAAATATTGCTACTCAAATTGAGAAACCTGATGTCTCCATCAGTGGCCAGAAGTGTTCTGAATCTCCAAACTCTAAGCATAGAAGCCTGCCAATCAATGGAAGAAGTGATCACAGAAGAGGAACAACTAGTAGAAGAAATGACTACTAAGCCCTTAGTTCCCCGGTTAGAAAAGTTGGTGCTCGAAGAGCTACCAAAGCTGGGGCATTTCTTTTTGACGAAGCATGCTCTTGAATTTCCATTTCTCAGAGAAGTGAGGATTAACAGCTGCCCTCAAATGAAGACGTTTTCCATGGGATCTGTGAGTACACAGAATCTGGAAAGACTGATTGTGGACTATGCTGAGGTGAAAGATGATCTCAATAAAGCGATACAACAGCTCTTCAATTTTGAAGGTTTGTCTTGTACTCCGTCGTATAGCTAATTATATTTGTCTCATGCATTAATACATACCTCTTCTGGTGCTCTCTTTCCATTTTAACTACTAAATAGTAGTAGTACTATTCAGATACTTATTCATATGTGACACTGAAGCAACTTTCTTTTACTTGCCCTGATATTTCCAATTAGAAATCTAAAGCATCAGCATTCTCTTCATTTCTTTCAAGTAACAATTATACTTACTAAGGTAGTCATTTCTCTTCTTTTGCAATTTCTGCTCCCAGGAACAAGAAGCTTGTGATGGTAACGAAGCTGAAGCTACTGATGGCAAAAGCTAAAGTTGTCTAAAAATTTGAAGCTAGGAAGGTAATAAGCAATAGATGAAATAATCAAAGTGCGTGCAAGCAGAGGTGGATCTACATTGTAACCTTTGGGCTCAGGTAAATCCAGTTGCTTTTGCTCAGGACCGGTTTATTAGGAAATTCACTAAATATCTATGAAGGAGTTGTTGTGATAGGGGTGTTCAACCCAACCTGAAAAACTGCACCAAACTGACAAAAAAGGCCGACTAGGCTTGGTTTGGTATTGAGTAATGAAAATGAACGAAACTGACATATAAGTATAAAATTTTATATATATATTTTAAAAACTTTATATATGATTTTCTTTGAAATATATGTCAAGAAATATCTGTGATTCTCTCATTGGATGTAATATCTAATAAAACTATATAGTGCATCCATTTTTATATACTTTAAATAATGCTTAATTTAACGTGTATTGTCACTTTTTGAATTATCAAGCGGTTGTTGAACCTCTTTCATATTTATATTTCAAGATATATTAAGCTCTTTTATTTCTTTGAATTTGAGATGGTGTATTATCCATAATTTTAAAATTAAATAAAGCTTATTATTTTTTAGATTTTGTATTGACTTTGTGTTTAATTTTGAATTTTTTAAGAAGTTTTATGGCTCCATTATCAAAAATTTATTGTTAAAACTAGCAAAAATAATTATCACATCCTTGGCTACTGGGAACTCGACAGTAGCTTGCCCTGATGATGAGGAAGAGGAGATCTCCCGGAGAGCACATATTGGACCAGAAGGAAACATGGTCTAAAATTTTACTGCTCTATGCTATCACCAACTTCCTGCTGGCTACTTCAGCAGCAACAACAACAACATATCCAGTGAAATATTGGAAGTTCTGAAGTGCAAAAAATTGAGAAACTTGATGTCTCCATCAGTGTGGCCAGAGTTGTTCTTAATCTGAGGATACTATGCATAGAGGCCTGCTATCAATGAAAGAAGTGATCGCAGAAGATGAACAACAAGGATAAGAAATGACTGATGAACCTTCATCCCTGTTATAAGAACTGTACCTCGACAAGTTATCAAAGCTGGGGCATTTCTTTCAGATGAAACATGCTCTTGAATTTCCATTTCTCTGAAAAAGTGGAGATTAAAAGCTGCCTGGCAATGAAGATGTTTATCCAGCTGGGATGTATGAGTACAGAGAGTTTGAGAAGTCTGGTTGTAGAAAAACCGATCAGAAATCAATGCGGTGGTGAAAATGATCTCAATAAGGCGATACAAAAGATGTTCAATTCTAAGGTTTGTCTTGTGCCGCTGTATAACTAACTATATTTTGTCACTGCTATTTCCATCTTAAATAGTAGGAAGTAAAATTCAGATATTTATTGTTTGTCGCTTGAAGCAAGTTTCTTTTACTTCCCTACATATTTTCAACTTGAAATCTGAAGCATCAGCATACTCTTTGTTTTTTTTTTTCTCTCTCTAGCAATTGTACTTTCTGTTCTTCTGCAATCTCGGGTCCCAGAACAAGAAGCTAAGCTAGTATTGGTGACGGACTTGAAGCTAGTGATTGCAGAAGCTAATAATGCAAGTATGCTTTCAGTGTCTCAAATACGTTTTAATTCCTTTTCTAAGATTGTGTTTAAGCATTTTATGTGAAGACCTTAGCTGAAATCAATAAGTTGTCTTTTCTTTCTATATACTATATTGATTCCATTTGATTTTAGAGCAAGCTGTTCTCAAATCTCAAGGGCGATTCCAGGCAAGCTCTTTTTTGTTGTTGTTGATGTATTGTCATTGATATTAGAGCATGTAATCCTCAAATTGTGGCCATGAGAAATGACAATGGTAGAATGCAAGAGTTACACAGCTAAGGCGATCATCTCAAATGATTGATGGAAGGTTTGGTGAGTTCTGTTGTAAAGCTATGGAAGAATGTGGACGCAAAGATCGCAAGCTAGGGAGGAGATTATGAAGTACAAATGTTGTCACGATCCAAAATTTTAATAGCCGCATACACCTAACTCTGTAGGCAAACCATATTTTATTTTTAGTTAATAAATAAGCGGAAAGTAAATGTGAGAAATATAAATAAGTCATAAACTGAAGTGTAGAAATAACAAGTAAACCACAAAATCTAATGTTTGAAAGTAAACTCAATACACTTGTCTAGAATAATAAAGACATAATTTTGTAATAATAAAGATATAGGGAGTTTGGTGTTGCGGATAGCTCACCTTGAGATCTCCGAAAAACAGCTACCAAATCAAGTGGGTTCACGTGCTCCATTAGTGCACAAATCTAAATCTGCAAACACATCAAGTGTAGCATGAGCAAGTATCATTGATCGACTCCTGGATCGTTCATGTGTTTACACTAAAATCAAATATATATGTGTTCATATTTAAATATATAATACCACGTTTTTACTATCTATTTCTTCCTTACATGGCATTTAATTCTCAGATGGATAGGATAGATAAGAGCACATGCCATAGAAGTTACTTGAGGTCATTCAAGCTCTATCTAGAGAGAGCCCAAAGCAGAATGAAATCACAGGCTGATAAAAGAAGAGCAAACAAAATTTATGCTATTGAAAATTGGGTTTATGTGAAACTACAGCCTTACATGCAATTATCTCTGAAATCTCATGGTATATAATTTTAAAAACTCTTTTTTTTTACTTAAAAACTATATTGATGAGCATCACTTGGTATATAATTTTTAAAAAACTCTTTTTTTTACTTGAAACTATACTGATGAGCATCACTTAGGTCTGCCTATAATAAGTTTTCTACAAACTTCTTTGACCGTTTTCAGATCATAGCCAAAGTTAAGAAAGTTGCTTACACTCTTGAGTTTCCACTTCGTACTAAGATTCATCCCGCTTTGTACTATTGCTCCGCATCTCCCCATCACTTTACTAGAAAGATCAAAATAAAAAGGATCGAACTATCTACTCATTATTCGGAGGTGAATCATAGAACACCAAAAACTATGATATTCTATGGACCTAACACAGGCACATACCTCATGACATAAGATTGAAAGATCTAAATCTTCTTCTTCGGAGTAGAAAGGGACGTGGCCATAACATATAAAGATCAGTCTAATTGCTCGTAGGGACATATCTATCCGGATAGAGGATAGTTTAGGCAGATTCATAGATAGATCTCTCTCCATATAGATAGGTATCTCCGTGGATAGAGATAAAGATAGGGATTCATCCAGATCTTGATTCACTATTTTCATATTTTTTCTTTTTTCTGATTGATTACATTTTTTTGACGACATGCTTTCGCTTCTCCCAATTGAAAATGAAGTTAGGCTTTTACACAACTTCAACTACCTTATCAATAGTGCATTTTGAGGATAGCCATGTGCAGTGGCGGAGCCAGAATTTTTAATTAGGGGGTTCAAAATCTGAAAAAATAGACACACGAAGTAGCCTAAGGGGGTTCAACATCTACTATATATACATAAAAAAATATTTTAACCATGTAAAAATAATAAAATTTTCCGCCGAAGGGGGGTCGGATGACCCCCCCTAAAGATAGGGTGGCTCCGCCACTGGCCATGTGCCCATGTCCTATTAGAGCCTGAGGCAGTTCTAGACATGAGAATGGTTCAGACGCATGGGAAAGTTGTTATTCAACTTCTGATCAAATGGTTTACAACCTATTTGGATAGACTTATTTTAGGGGTTTTTATGCCAAAAACAGCTTTTAAATAGCGCTATCACAAACTAGGATTCCCTTTTAATTTATTTATTTTCAAAACTAGTCTTCCCCTTACATGAAAAATTGTGACTTTTATGAAGAATTGCGACTTTTATGAAAAGTTGTGACTTTTATAAAAGGTTGTGACCTTTCATAAGGGTTGTAACCTTTCCGAAGGGTTGTAACCTTTCCGAAGGGTTATAACCTTTCCGAAGAGTTGTGACATTTCCGATAAGACACAATAAATATTTGTTTACACTACTCTTTGTTGTTTATAAATAGAGGAATTTCCACTCATTTTAAAACAACGAAAATTCTTAACTTCTTTTTCTATCCAATTAAATATTCATATATTCATGTACTTTGCTCCTGTTGAGTGGCTCACTGACACCATTGTTTTTGTATCAATACACCGGTGAATAGAATTGTTCCTGAGAGGATCTAATCCCTTAAACCTCGGGTACTTAAGGGATATAATTTCCTTAAGGAGACACTGTGCATTTAGTGGGCACAATTTTTTCCTTTCTCTTTCATACTATTGTTATAGATCCTGGTATGTTTTTTTACGGTCATTAATTTATGCTTATGTTATTAATTGTTGTTTTTGAGTACATGTTTTAAACTTTGTTGTTTATGTTTCTAGAAAGTTATTGTTATAAGTATTTGTTAGTACAGCGTTAATTGAGTATTCATGTTAGTTTTATCTACTGAAATTGTTGAAGGTACAGTAAAAAAATTCCTTAAAGATCTATACTATCATCTCTTGAATACAAAATTCAAATTTGGTAGGCTATTGTAAGGACATAAAGACCTTAAAAACTTTATCGCACCTTGATGTGTACAGTGAACCAAGTAAAAAAGATAAGAATTAATAAACTTTTGACATGGGTTCAAGGATGTGCCAGATGACCTATAGAGGAATATGACTAGACTAGAGCCTCTTTTAATCTCAAAGACATAGACAACTACACAATAAATTAATTGCTCATATTCAATATGAAGTATGGACCGATTCTCAAGTTTACTGCAAGTTGTAAATATTTTTCTAGAAGTAATAGATGTGTTTCTCGACACTGCGATTGGAATAGAAGTGTACTTTCAAATTAAACTTCATCACTCTGGTATGTTGATTTTTAAAAAACACTCAAACAAACTGAATAGTTCTGTGTAATATTTTTCCCTTTCAAGTATATATAATAAGTTGAATTGTTGTCCAATATGATACATTCTCCCTTTAATTTTTCATTTTAATAATTACTTATGATACATTTAAATGGAAACTTTAAAATGATAGATGTAAAGCAAAAGGTAGGGCTGAATTTTCTACACGGTTAAAATTAGAATATTTGTTCACTTTTTTCAGCCTTTTAAAATTTTTATTTTTTTTTATTTAAAAAAACATTATTTAGACTGGTTTTAAGAGTCGCCACTTAATTTTTAAAGAAAAATTAAGAAAACTATTTTTTCAAAAGATTAAAAACAAAAAATCTAATGAAAATACTAAAGGGGGTTCGGGGTTCATATTAATGTTCTAGGAAGGGTTTTAAAGCATCTAGAACACCCACTAACATGCGGTTATCCGGTAATTAACTATATGACTAATTATTTTAAGAAAACAAGCAACTTAATTAAAATTGAGAGAATAACAATTTTAAAACTTAAAATCATTCTGAAAGGGAAGGAAAATATTATAAGGGCATTAATTAAGTGAAATATCTCAAAGTAATTTAAGGAAGAAAACAAATACCTTTTCAATTTTTAGGGAAATATAAATAAATCGATTAAAGTGGTTATCTTTTGGGGAATTGGTTTAGGGAACAACCTTAGAATTAACTAGCAAATAAGCAAATAAGCAAATAATGAAAATTAAACAAACATAAGACATAAGTAATAAGAAGAAAAAGATTTGGGCCCAAGTTTGGTTTTTTGTCCGCCTGGGTCAATACTTGGGTCTCATTTCAGTTTTGGGTCCAAAGGCCCAATATTTAGTACCTGTCCTAGACTAATCTTGAAACTTATTTCTTTGGGCCTTGGGCCCATCTTCCACCTGTCCTAAACTAACAAAATAGTAATAATTAAAATACAAGGGGGGCTTAGACCCAAAATAACAAAATATAAATCAAAGAAAGTGATGGGCTTTTGGGCCCGATTATGACATATATACAACATATACACTTGGTGTATATTGCTGTATATACTCATATTTCAACTCCAATTTCATGTATTTTGTTTTCGACACATGTACGCCGAATTCATGGACTTATTCTTCGGTTCCCCTTGACGCAATTGACTCAACAGAAGGAAAATTGGGCCTTTGGCCCAATTCGAAGAAGCAAGGAGGAAAGAGTCCATTATGAAATCATATACATGCAAAGAAAGTAAAAGAAAAGATTAGAAGGCAATTAATACCATTCACTTTATCCGAAAACACATAATAGGTGATTAGTGAAACTCTAAACATGTAACAAACTAATAAAAATAAAGACAACAGTAATAAATTTATAAGCTGCCAATAGGCGACAAAACAATTAAAAATAATACTAACCAAACTTAAGACCCCAAAAAATAATAATAATAACACTAACACTAACACTAATACTAATAATACTACTAATAATAATAATAATAATAACAATAATAATAATAACACTAACACTAATACTAATAATTTAGCATACTAGCTAGTCACTATCTAATCTTACACAAATGTCATTAAACAAGATGAGCTCACACACATGCTAATGAATGGATTAAAAAATTATTCAAGTTGATCATTCTTAAAGCAGGGAACAATAACTACTCGAAAGAAAAAGCTAAAATGCATCTCATTTGGATTTAACTAAGCGCAAACCCCTTCTTTATTTCAAATAAACAAACTGAAAAACTAAATAAGGTGTAATCGAATTACTGGCAGCTTATGTTATATTTAAAGAGATCGACATACTATACACATGAAAGACTAACAACGATAAATTCATGCTTCAAGTAATCATAAGAACAAAATTCAAACTTTAGCGAATTAAATATTAGGCAGAAAAATAGTTCGGACTGTCAAAACTGGTAACTCTAGGCAGCGAGATAATCACCTAAGAAACATGAAGAATGGAAGAAAGGGATAGCCAAATACCAATTGAGTTGAAGCTAACTTAGATACATACAATAAAATCTCATTTTTTTAAACATGTTTTAAGAGTGAAAATGATGAGGATATATAAGTTAAACAAAACTAATCAGCATAACAGAATACTTTGACAGTGAGAATTTAACACAAGAAAAATGTTCCAACAACTGGAAATAAATAGCTTTCCAACTCATCTTAAACTCAGCTTTAACCCAATCAAACTCATCATAAGCTAACTAGGCATGAAAGATAACAAGGAATATACCACCAATATTATTAGAAACGAGATTTAAAAGATGCAAAATACTAACAGATAGACTAAGATACTTAATTTTATACATGAAAGCGCAGACATCACAAAAAGGAAAATAAAGCAGTAAACAACTCGACTCATACGACTTCTACTAGCTGAAAGAAACAGAGAATGAGAATAACCTTCATATATATATAAAAAAAAAAAAGACAAAATGATGACCTACCAACCCACAGCCAACAAGACGAGATTAATAGCGAGATAAGAGACCTTAAATAGGAGAAATTAACCTGTTATAAAATGGAATCATCAAGACTTCAAACAAACGAAACTAAACAATAACATTTGACTCGCAGACGAGCTACACCATGGTTTTACAGTTGATGACCAGTCAAAAATCCCAAAATTCTAACACTCGAATTCCCTATACAACCCAGAATCATGCAACCATTTCATCGATTGAGTGGAAAGATCACCACATCAACCAGAAAACCAAGCAATTCTTAACTCACAACAATAAAAACAAAAATCAGAAAAGGAATGTTACCTTTTCGGGGGCAGCGAACTGGACCCAACGAGCTTGAGAGCGATTCCACCACCCAAAGGAGAGATTCCGACAGAAAAATCAATATCCAAACCAGTAGACCCAAAATTTTTAGCTATAGGGATATTATCTTCCTAACTTTTTCTTTTTGTCTACCTATGTTCTAACTTTGTTCTGTTTTTACTTTTCTCACTGTTTCTTTTATGTATCATTTCTTTAGGAAACCAAAACTAAGAAATCACCAACCCCTAATACTAAGAAAGAAGAGAGTTTATATAGAGGGAAGTTAGGGTTTAGTTTTTGGGGAAAAAAAGGGTGAGTAATCAGATAAGAACAAGAGAAATTTGAATTCCAAATCAAATTCTTAAAGGATAAGTTCTCACTGTACGAATTCCTTCACATTCTTCAAACAAATTGCAACAGACAAACAAAGGGAGCCGATCGATCTCGAGACAAGGACGAGCAAGGCATTTGAGATTACTCCACTTGGTTGCTAAGGACGAATAAAAGCTGCTGGCAGTATGAGATTCGTACAGGTTGAAAAAGATGACGCGCGAGTGAGCTGGTCTGGATTTGGGCTCGTTCTCGCTGGACTGCTGGACGCGATTTTCTGGGCTGCTGACTCGTTTTTAGTTACTGTGTTGCTGGGTTTCTGATCGTTTACTGCGTGAAGAAGAAAACCAAAATGTATAGGGGTCGTTTGGTACTGTTGTTGTATTGAATGGGTTGGGTATTGTTGCTGTACGTATTTGGTGAAGTCTGGTGGGCTTGGGTTATTTGATTTTAGAATTGGTGGACTGCTGGGATTTAGAGTAGAATTTGGGCTTGGTTGGACCGAAGAAATAGGCCCAAAACTTGGTCTCAAATGAGTTTAAGGGATTTGGTTAATAAGTTACAATTTTAACCGAATTGAGTGGTCAATTGCAATACGAATTTAGCCAATGAATTAGGAATGTAATCAAATTAAAATTCATTTAGTAAATTCGACTAGTAATTAAATAAGATGAATTAATATAAATTAACTAATGAGCTTCTTACTCTTAACGAAATAAAATAATTAACTTAATTATAAACTAAATAATTTAAAATATAAACTATTATATAACTAAACTAATTAACCAAATATTTAACAAAATCTTTTTGAGATGGTTTTCGAATATTAATAAAATATAATAAATGTATACAAATTTTTATAGACTATATAAATTAATTTAAAAACTATAAAAATGACAAAATTATTTGAAATGACTTGGAAAATATTTTAAATTTTATAAAGTCAGTTATTTCAAATCGTTTGGAATTTAAGAAGCATAATGGTTAATTTATATTGTGGAGGTCCAAAATTGGGTGTCAACATTTATCGCTTCACCAACGATTATTTATTTATTAGAAAATTTAATATGATGTTCATTTGATTCCCCAAAAATATTAAATAGTAACACTTCCTAGAATCAAAAGGATAAATTATAAAATCAAATTAAAGATGATTGATTGAAGGATAAATGATAAGATGTTATAATTATCATCTTCCTTTACATTATTAATGTTTGTTACTACGTAATCTTGTANAGATAAAGATATGGATCCATCTAAATCTTGATTCACTATTTTCATATTTTTTTTCTTTTTTTTGATTGATTACATTTTTTTGACGACAAGTTTTTGCTTCTCCCAATTGAAGAAGAAGTTAGGCTTTTACACAACTTCAACTACCTTATCAATAGTGCATTCTGAGGATAGCCATGTCCTATCGGAGCCTGAGGCAGTTCTAGACATGAGAATGGTTCAGAGGAATGGGAAAGTTGTTATTCAACTTCTGATCAAATGGTTTAGAACCTATTTGGATAGACTTATTTTAGGTTTTTTTTTTATGCCAAAAACAGCTTTTTAATACTCAAGTAGTATTTGGATAATACAAAAAGAAGTGTTTTTAAACACTTATTTTAAAGCCAAAATAATAAAAATAAGACAAAAGACATTATTCCTCTTCAAACAATCCTTGACTTCAAGGATTAAAATGTGGAAACTTTTGATGTGATCCTAAAAGTGTAACTTGCTAGATTGGTGCACAAGGAATCAGCTAGTAGTTGTTAACAGATAGTTAAGTGAAGTCAAGTGACTATTCAAGCTGTTAGGAGTTAGTTATAACTAACTTGGGATATTTTCCATTTGTTCATTCATTCTATAAGTAGATAGATTTCCTTCCATTGTAAAGCACCTTGTAAGAACGGTCAATAAGTAGTTCTCCCTCTCTTTTCTTTCTATACACTGTTGATTTCATTTGAGTCTAGAGCAAGCAAGCTTTTCATGGGCGATTCCAGCTATTTGCTTTTTAGCAAGCTCGTTTGCTTTCCATTTTTGATGAACTTGTATCATTAAACCCCAATTCCAGATATTCACTTTTACTAGAAATCAAGTGTTCAAGCCAAAACTAATTGTCCTCAAAGAATTCAGTTAATGAGGATAAGGTCTTCCATATAAGAAACAGAAAAATGAGTCGCAATATATATATATATATATTAGAGAATACAGTGTTTTCACTGTTTCTAATTCTTTCATTAAGTTGAGCTGTTCTCTCTAACATTTCCAAATGAATTGCTGGAGATTGACATTTCAAGGTTTGACAACGTAATTTTCTCTCTTTGCAAGAAAGACTATAAATTTGAGAGTGAAAATTAAGATAACTTTTCAAAAGGAGTTAAAACATCCTATAACCATCGTGAATAAATCCAGCAGATAAATAAGGCATTGCTGACTCCAATAGAGACGAATAATGACACATTTTAAGTTTCATGTCGTACACACTGGAAATAACCCATTATAATGACCATCAATGTGAAATAAGGCACTAGGCGACTTTCTTTTTTTTTTTACAGAAAATGAATAGAGGACCGAGTAGCGCTTGTAGCTTTAATTAAATTGATACGAGCTGCAGAGTACCATATATATATATATATATATATATATATATATATATATAGAACATATGAATCCTTGATATGGACATTTCGACCTGTGTATTTCATATTGTACTCACAGTGTTACGATTCTCTCCTAATCCTTCTAATCTGCCTTTTCTCCATTATCATCCTGAGGCAGCAAACACAGCATAGTTGGTGAATCATGTGAGAGAGAGATGGGCAATATATCTAACTGTTACACCTCAGTAACAGCTTTAGGGAACACTAACATACCTCAATGTAGCTTCTGAAATCAGAAGAAGATTCGATGTGTCCTTCATTCTGATATGCCTGAGCACTATCTTCAATGTTGTCCAACCTGAAATGATTTTCAATCAGCGATTCAGTATCTTAATTATATATAGCCATTTTGGTTTCCTATCATAAACCATCCCATTATATATTCAAATAGATAGGTCACTTTTCAATTCATTCATGTTAATATGTAATGTGGATAACCCTTGTCAAGCTGGAAGAACAAAATTATTCAACTTAAAGATTGATAATCAGGTGTCAAAACACAGGATGTATTTAAACATCACAATCAGCAGAATTGAAAGAAAAAAAGATTGTTCAGGATAAAAGTACTACCTGTAGATGTAATTTACCATTATGCCTGCACTTTGAGTAAGGCCCTTTTGTGACCGATCAGCCATCCAGTTTAGCCTTCCGATCATCTAAATTGATATTTTAAGTTATAAACAGGGGGAATACTGACAGTAAATGCAGAGGGGCTTGCTGTGCTTTTCTTATTCCATGCACAAACATGAAAAAGAAATGCTCATGTTCTTATGGATTAATAGTAACACCCACTTTAAAAGACCAGGATGATTATCCAATAACAAATAGGAAAAGTAAAGTAGAAAATAATTTAAGCTAAAATCTGTACACAAGCTTCTACAGATGAACAAAATATCAAATCTTAATCTTAACAAAGCATTTGAACAGAAGAAAAGTCAGTTTGCACACATTTGGAGTACCTTATGTCCACCAGCTGATTCCTGATACTAACTTGCAAACATATTTGGTTATCAGCAATAGTTATGACGTTATACTACACAAAATTCCACATAAATGCATCTATAGTTCTAATAATCAAATAAACTGATGTGCTTCTGATGTTTCTCTTCTCATAATTAGGTTTCAGTGTTTCAGGTCTTATGCTTTGGCTAAACATCTCAAGACTACTTGCAGCCAAATGTTGTTGCTTTCATCTATACAGCTTCAACTTGGTATAACAGACACTAAAAAGAGTGTCGGCATCAATGCAGTTCATTCAGCTTACCTCCGGAAGTCCCAAGCATACACATTCTTTTAAGGGAAAAAGGCTCAAATATGCAATCGAAGTTTGAGAAAAGGCTCATCTGTAAAAAGTTTGGCTCATCTATGCCATTTTCGTTTGAGAAAAGGCTCATCTATGCCATTATTTGTAAACTGAAATGGCATAAATGAGCCAAACTTTTAACAGATGGCATCGATGAGCCTTTCATCAAAGTTTGATGACATATTTAAGCCTTTTCCTTTTTAAAAATAATTTAATTACTGACGTGGCCGAATCATAATTGACCACTTGTAAAGAATGATTTTGCAAAATCGAAAATATTTTTAGTTTACAAATACTGGCATAGATGAGAATTTTCTCAAACGGGAATGACATAGATGAACCAAACTTTTAATGTATGGAATAGATGAGCCTTTTCTCAAAATTAAATGACATATTTGAGCTTTTTCCCTTCTTTTAAAATGGTCCAAGAACCAGTTTGGTTTCATGCCTAAACAAACAACTATTGAAGTCATTCATCTTGTGAGGAGACTGATGGAGAAATATAGGGAGAGGAAGAGGGATTTGCATATGGTGTTCATTGACCTTGAAAAGGCCTACACAAAGCCCCAAGAGAAGTACTTTGGCAATGTTTGGAGTCTAAAGGTGTACTGGTGGCTTACATTAGGGCAATACAGAATATGTATGAGGGAGCCAAGACTCGGGTACGAAAAGTGGGAGGAGACACGGAATACGGAACAATCGAGATGGGGTTGCACCAGGGGTTTGCACTTAGTCCATCTCTATTTGCCTTGGTGATGGATGAATAGCCACAATACATTCAAGGTGAGGTGTCACGATATATGTTATTTGCAGACAATATTGTTTTTGATCGAAGAGACTCGTGGGGGAGTTAACAATAGGTAGGAGGTGTGGAGACACACTCTATAGTCTAAAAGGGTTCAGGTTGAGTATTACCAAGACAGAGTATTTGGAGTGTAATTCAATGACGTGACGCATGAGGCAGGCGTGGAAGTGAGACTTGATACACAAGTTGTCTCCAAGAGAGAGATTTCCGTTTTTTGTCTCTGATCCATGGAAATGAGGAGATCGACGATGTTGTCACATATCATATTGGTGTGGCATGGATGAAGTGGAGGCTTGCATCTGGCGTTTTATGTGACAAGAATATACCACCAAAACTTAAAGGTAAGTTTTACCAGTTGTGGCTAGACCGACTTTGTCCTATGGGGCGAAGTGCTGGCCAGTAAAGAACTCTCAGCAGGTCCAGAAGATGCAAGTGGCGGAAATGAGGATGTTGAGATGGATGTGCGTACATACTAGGAATGATACTATTTTTTTTTTTATAAAGGTAACATTTGTATATCAATCATCAGCTCAAAGCTGGTATCCAAAATTTACATCATATCGTCCCTCCACNCCAAAACTTAAAGGTAAGTTTTACCGAGTTGTGGCTAGACCGACTTTGTCCTATGGGGCGAAGTGCTGGCCAGTCAAGAACTCCCAGCAGGTCCAGAAGATGCAAGTGGCGGAAATGAGGATGTTGAGATGGATGTGTGGACATACTAGGAATGATACTATTAGAAATGTCAATATCTGAGACAAAGTAGAAATGACCACCATGGTGGACAAGATGAGGGAAGGGAGACTGAGATGGTTTGGGCATGTGAAGAGGCAATGTGCGGATGCCCCATTGAGGAGGTGTGAGATGTTGGTTATAGTGGGGTCACGAAGAGGTAGAGGTAGGCCCAAGAAGTATTGGGAGATGTGATTAGATAGGATATGGCACATCTCATCTTACCGAGGACATGACCTCAAGTAAGAAGGTATGGAGGTAGAGGATAAGGGTAGAAGGTAAGAAGGTAGTCAAGACTTGTCGTATTCCTAGCCTTTTCATGTATTTGGCTGGGTGGTACTATTGAGCACTGTGTCAGTCGTCATATTAGCCTATTCATGTAGTCTTTGGCTTTTGGTACCTGATATCACTTGGTACTATTGTAGTTCTTACTTTTGATACCTCGCATCGTCGGTTGTTTATTTTGTTTCAATTATCACACTATTTTGTTGGTTCACCGTGTTAGTTGCTATGTTTACTACACTATTTTCTTTGGCTTTGTACTTGGATTTGTTGCACACGAGCCGAGGGTATTTCGGAAACAGCCTCTCTACCTCCACGAGGTAGTGGTAAGATCTTGTACACTCTACCCTCCTCCCCTGACCCCCTTGTGGAATTTCACTGGGTATGTTGTTGTTGTACTGTTTAGGTGAAAAGAGGTTCTTGGAAAGGCTAATGTCCAGGACATGCTTGAAATTCAGACATCATCTAGATATTAGTCTTCTATCCTAGTACATAATCTGAGAGATAGAGACCCTGATATCTATCTTCATCAAAATTATGTGAAGAAGTTATGGACCTTTCTCACTAGTAGTTTAGAGAGGAATAAGCAATCCATATGATTTATCCCTTATACAGTAGTGAAAAATCTTCTCTTTTTTTTTTATGACCGAGAAATCCATTTGAGGCCAACCCTTAGGACCAACCTCAGCCTTCGAAACTTGGGATAACAGACCCGTCCCTCTATACTTCTCCACTTAAATACCAGAGGCTTAGTTCGCATGGCGTAGGGCTCGAACCTATGACCTAAGTCACAAGTCTCTCAACTTTTGTCAGAAGTCTTCTCTCTTGTTGGCTCTTAATTCTAAAAAGAGGGGATTTGTTTTTTTATGCAAGTACCTAAATTTTATTCACTGAAAATAAAACAAAGTAATCACTGAATCTGCATAATGTGGATAGGTCGACATACTGCTCCATTTTGTAAGTGGAAATTTGCAACCGAATCTAGAGCTTTTCCTCTCTTTTTTTCTTTCATAAGGTACCTGTTGCAAGCAAGCAAACAACAATATAGCAACTCAATGTATGACATTATCTCAAGACTGCAAACTTTCACGTGATTGAAAAGCATGTCAACTTCAGTATCTAAGCTGTACAGCCATAAATGCAATAACAGGCTTTTTATCATTGTGAAGCAGATAAGCCTTGACATAAAAGAAACATCTTTTTGGAATGTCAAATTTTTACAATCACATTACACTTCTAGATAGAGGCTTTCTAATGCATCCAGTATTTAGCTTTAGCATACCTGGCACAAAGTCGCATCATAGGGGTTCTCAACGCAGATACCAGATTAGGTGAATTGGTCCATTCATGGTTTTTTGATGTCAATACGTTCCACATTACTTCAATACCACTGCTTCCCAAGTCAGAACCTCTGCAAAAGAAGAGATATAATTAGGACAAAGAAATTTGTTCCTTGGTAAGTTACAACAACAATCTCAGAGGAACTAAAATCACAAATGTGTTTAGCATTGAAAAGAGTTTGCTATATTTTTACAATGAAATTTCTACTAAATATGAAGTTGATTGTTTCATATTTGTTCTCTGTCTGAAGAAAAACATGCAATAGTAATGTGCTCCACTTAATTTTATGAAGGAATTATCCTAGAACAGACTTTGCATGGTTCAACCATTAACCATCCTTCACCATTCTGCAGGAAAAAGGATAGAACACATTCCAAAAATCCAAGCGAAAGTGTACTAAAGAGAAGAGTGATGAATCCCATGATATTGGTTCCAATAATTAGAACAATATATCCTCTCTATATTCTCAAGCCAGAAAATGCCATAAATACACGCTTACCCTGATGCATCCATAAGTGCCTTTTCTTCATCCGGTCTAAGCAAAATTTCTTTGAAGGCAGAACCAGTCATCTCTGATGAAGCCAACTTTGATAACATCCATTGCCTATAACCAGGGATAGGACTAAGAGTAGCGAATACCTGCAGACCAGGTCTGTGTATTAATTTCACAGGAAACCTTACATGTGAGTAAACAAGTGGCGAGATCATGGTAGCTGTCATATTGTTCAAGAAAGAACTAAATGTTTAATTATGAAACCTGAAAACACCATAGAATTCATCCAGATCAATTTAACATCTAAAGTTGTATACTGAAGTGCTGTGGAAGTTGAGGGCTGGGTCTTGTTCAAGTAGGACAAGTTAAACACTGTCACAGAAAATTATTTTTATTCACTAAATTAGTAATTCTGCTAAAATTGTATTCTCCTCATAGAGATTTGGAATTTGCATCTCAAGGAGAGAGAATTGGTACAAGTACTTTAAAGAGTTCTACAAAAGCATTCACTTTTCAACATTTTAATTCCAAGTCACAGAGGAAGTTTACATATTAGCTGCTCAAAAAACTGCATTAGATGTAATGCCGTAACTTACACAGATATTGGGCATATCTTTTTTCACCACATCAACCACACGTTTGATGAGCAACTTCCCCAGGTTGATCCCTGATAAGCCAGGCTGCATGTTGAAAAGAATAACATACTCTCTTAGACAAAGGACATCATCAAAACAATAGAATATGAGGAAGAAGAAAATAGAAAAACCTGCAGGCCAATACTAAGAGCCTGTTTGGATTGGCTTATTTCCTGTGCTTTTAAGCCAAAATAACTTTTATACACTTTTGTAGTGTTCGGGTAAGATTAAAAAAAATGTTTTTAAGCACTTTCTTTTAAGCCAAAATAACAAAAATACGCCAAAAGTCTCAAGTTAGGATTCCTAACTTATGCTTATAAACCATAAGTTATAAGCCTAGCGGAGGATCTAGAGGGTAGCGAGGGGTTCAACCGAACCCCCTTGGCAAAAATTTACACGGTCTGTATAAGGTATTTTAATTATTTTTTATGTATATATATAGATTTTGAACCTTCTAAACATAATATTGGAGGATGGCTTAGAGGTTGAGGGGGTTCTAAGTTTATCTTGAGGTACCAAGATCAAATATCAAGCACTACATGTTTATTTTTGGAACCCCCTTAGTGAAAATTCTGGATCCGCTGCTGATAAGCCCATCCAAACAGGCTCTAAATCGATTCAACTCATTGTTACTTTCTCTCTGCAAACAAATAATGTATAATACTGAAACTACCAAACCTAGATAGAACTCAACGTTTTCTTACTCGAGCAGTAAAAATGAAGAAAAGATGCTATCCTTAAGATTTCAGTCAGATGTCTGCAGAAATTGTATTTAACAGTTAAGTATAATTCTTATGGAGTACTTCCTTTTCCTACTCCAGTGAGCATTGTTGATTTGATCATGGTGCTTAAAGAAAAAGACAATGATCTTACTCAGACTAGAACTGAAGAACTATATATATTTCTTTTTTCGGATAAATAGGGAACTACAATACTATATCTTTCTAAAACAAGAAAATAACTTTCCCCAGCCAAGGGGTGACAGGTGGAAAAGGTTGCATGTATCAATTCCTTGGAGGCCATAGCAAATTCGAGTTTTGCTTGTTAATAAAAAGCAAGTTGCATTAAGTTTCTGTCTTGCATCACTTAAATCTCAACATTCCCAGTTTGCATAAAGAGTTATCCAACTTTGGAAACAAGTTGTCTTCAGAAACAATGTGGGAGTTGGCTTCCGAAAACAACTGGATACCCAAAAATACTTCCAATGGTATCTTTGGGCTGAAAAAGGGCACTGCATCTGGAAAGTGACCAAAAGAGTTAACTTTACCTTAACCCTTGTTCTTTCTTTTTGTTCCACCCAGAATGTTTTTCCTTCAACAGAAAAGAATTAATAGTTCCACCAAATAAGTTTAATATTTGCTTTCATCCATATAGTAACAACGACAACAACACACCCAATGTAGTCCTACGAGTGGGGTCTAGGGAGGGTAGGATGTACATAGACCTTACCCCTACCTTTGTGAGGTTGAGAGGTTGTTTTTGATAGACCCTTGGCTCAAAATAAGTAAAATCAAAGCAGGATTGAAAGGAAAACAGTAACAGCAAAAAAGCAAGATAAACAAAGTAAATGAAGCAAATAGTAGTAAAATTGAAGAATAAGATACTACACAGATACTAAATAGTAATACTAATCTCAGGGGAATTTTCCATGAATAACAAACACAAATCCAATTTTCCAAAACCAGATCCAACTATTCATTTTTACTTCTCCAAAAAGAAGAAAGAGAGCATATAAAACCCCAAGCCATTTTCTAATTCAAACGTTACCTTTAGAAATATAGAGCTCTTCAAACCTACGATGGTCAATGTACCTGAGTTGACGAAATAGAGTAAAAAATTGCACAAGAAGCCTCATGTTCAGAAATTGGTGGATTGTCCCATAGGACCTCCTGCAATGATTAGAGAGTCCTTAATGGAAGTGAGCAGTGACAAGGTTAAACTAGATAAAGTCAAGACTTTCACCTGTATGGTTGCTGCCACATCCTTCATAAGTGCGACTTCAATAAAAATAAGTGGTTCACCTGAACAAAAAACAACATTAGGCTTGATTTGTTCTATTAAGAAGAAAGTAACAAGATGCTTTATCAGCATGGATAGACAAGTATGACGATCTGATTTGAGCAATTCTTCTTTCATGCCAAACCTCAAGAATTGGTGAACCATATCTGAAGACAAAAAGTCCAGTATGTTTCTTGAACTAGGACAGCCATTCTCGCACTTCTGGATCTAATCATCAAAGCCTTCCTGATATGCTACTCTTACTTTTGATTTGATAAATATATCTTATATTGCATACATAAAATTTCTCGGCAGTTTTGAGTACTAACAACCACAAGTTGTTATAAAAGTTCAACAGACTGCCTTAAGGCCAACTCTCCCTATTTCTGATACTAACAAATCCACACTTCAGATTCCAGAAAAAGTGCACCTCCTATGCACTGCTTCAGAAAGTGATGCATAAATCTGCACCTGATAACTTTGACCAGCATGGCTAAACACAAGATCATATGCTGAATATCTCATAAGAAAGGATCCAAATCCATGATCTAGTAATCTCAGCATGTTCACTCACATAAAGCATCGTTTTCAATTATGAAACACATGGGTAACACAGGAAACAGAACTCTAAGTAGAGTTCAACTCCTTAACCAAGACAGGGCTTACTAACCAGGTATTGCTGGATGGAAGTACCCAAAGCAGCGGCGACCTATTCCTAGCCTTCTTTTCAGATCTATAAGATTGCTTATTGGATGCACAGCCTGTGTACAAGAAAAATTTATACAAAAATGAAAAATATATTATGATTTAATACATGAACGCAAAGTAGGAGAAAAAAAAGAAGTACCTCATATGCAACAATTTTTTCCAACAAAGACGCAGGATCATCCCATGTAATGTTGTGAAGCTCCAAATTAGCAGGACTAAGCCATGTAATCAGTTTCTCCTTTAGGTGGGAATCCAATGCTCGCAGAGATGCTATATTTACGTCTCTGCAAATTCATTGAATAACCATCTATGAAGTTCCTGTTTCATAGGTATAAGTAAATATAGAAATTAAAAACACATTTCCAACGAATCAGGAGATTCCCCTTGATCTTATAATCAATACACAGCATGTGCACAAATGAGAAAAAGACAGATCACTTCATTTGGGACATAAACTTACCCGAGAAGACAAAGAATATCAGCTCGAATATCAGACAGGAACTTCAATCCCCCAGGATGTGTATTGAGACGCTCAAAAAGAACTTCATACATAGGCTTGAGCGCCTGCCTCAAGTTCCGCTCAATCCTGTAGAAAGCTGATAATGATCCTTCTTCATCATGACCACTATCTTCAGCCTTATCTGCCAAAGCTCTAAGCTTCTAAGCCCAACTAACAAAATAACATGACGAAGAATACACTCTCATAAGAATTAAAACACCCACCACTTGGTAGCTGAAGATCAAGATGCTGCTTCATTAACTCGCGAACTTGGGTCCGATTGAGATCATACTCTTTGGCTAGTGAAAGAAGCATCTTATAACGATTTTCTGGGGAAAGGAAAAAGTATCCCTGCAAAGTTAACGTTCAACAATTGCTAACTTGACAACAAATAGAGTATCAATAGTAACAACAGAATATTTCATGCCGTGGTGAAGTTCACCTCTGAAAATTCATCCAGAGCAACATCCACAATTTCTGTCTTGTTTGTCGACATGGCTGAGTGCATTGACTCCCGTACTTGGCTAAACTCTCTGAAAATTAAAAAAATAATCTCACAATTCTGATTTTGATGGGTTTAATTTACACCGACATTTCCACTATGAAGTCACACTTAAAACGAACTGTTGTTCCCGAAAAGAGAAGCTACGTAACCTCATACGAGTAAACTACACCGTCAAGGTGAAACAACCATCATCATATTGAAAATTGTTGATCCTAACATTAAGAAGCTATACTTGACCAGAAGACTTCAAATAAGAATGAAATGAAATTGTAGTCTGCTTATCAAACTACAAATCATATAAAAGTGCAATAAAATTGTATTAAAACAGATGACTGTATTAAAAAAACCTTTCTGGAATAAGTGAAGCATCCTGAGAAGAAACTTTATCACCTTCCAGTTGAGAGGTTTGCATTTGATTCAATTTGCTCTTGCTCTGCTTTCAATTCAATACAGACATTAATCAATCAAATTAGGCAAAAAGAAGGAAATAGGAATTGAGTAAAGCTTACAGAGGCAAAGGTAGGGGAAAGAGGTCGCATTTTGGTTCGCATAAGAATGGCGAGACCTTTCTTGTTCATCACTGCACTGGTAACATACATATACAAATCAAATTGTCTCTTCCATGATTTGGACTTAGCAGCTGCCATTAAACCGAAGAAATTCCCGGCAGTACCAAAACGACGACGTCCCAAGTAATGGGTCGGAATTAGTACATCATTCGCAACAAATAGATAAAGCCCAAACAACGTTCAGGCCCAATCCAGCTTGTTTACAATATGGATGGAGGTATTAGATAGTCTTTAGATTATTTATTATTCGATTATTTATATCATAGTGATGAGATAAGTTATCATATTATCTAGAGATAACTTGTTTCCAATCAAATGATTAATTTTATTTTTTAATTTTTAAAAAAAGAAGAGTTGAAGAACGTTAATGTAAGTTTTAGATTGCCCAAAGTTGGGCGAACAATTATTTTTTAAGGACATTCCCTTTTGGTTCATTGAGTTGAAATTTATGCCCTTTAGGTGTCAAACTTCTCAATCTTATGTAAGTGTTGTTAATCAAGTCACAAATATTAGTTCATTAACAAAATTAGTAGACAACATGCTTATATGCGGTTGTACATGGTTCTAGACATAAGAGATTTTCATAAATATATATATATATATATGTATGTCTTAGATAACTCTTTGTCAAGATTCTAATATACAAGTCCATCAAGATTCTAGTATACAAGTCTAATGGCTAAGTGATTTTCATAAACTTAGCCATTGTTTGAATTTCCCTTTATATATTTATTAATGTAGAAATGAATAGGAATACAAATCAATTTGGATATTAAAGTTACATTTTGTGTTTCTTTGAAGGTGATAAATGGGTGGATTAGATCGGATTGAAAATGAATTAGATTGTATTCCATTAATATATATATATATATATATATATACTAGACATTGGAGCCCGTGCTAGCACGGGCCCAATATACATCATTTTTTGTTTCAATTTATGTGACAAAGACAAAATTAAAGAGTTAATCAAACTTTAATATTAATTTAAAATAGTTTAAATTTTTAATTATTGTTAACTATGGTAAAAAAATTTTTATGTCTTTTAACATTCTAAATTGCTAATTATTGTTGTATGATTTGTAATATCTTTTACGGAATTTTGAAATAATAAAGGTTATTTCTTCTTTCTCAATTTATGCGGTACTAATAAAATTTCGAGATTCAATCAATTTTTTTTGTCTTTGAAATATTCTATTGTCAATTACTGTAAATTATTTTAATTTCTAAGTAATTTTCAAATAATATATATTATTTTATTTGTCCAATTTATGTGTCACCGATAAAATTTGAAGCGTTAATCAGCTCTTTTACATATTTTTATATCTTTTGAATATTTATGTAAATAATTATTGTGATTTATACTATTTTATACAATTATTTTTAAAAAAAATTAAACAACAAACAAAACAAATTCATCATAGGAAAATTACCAAAGCATCCTTGAATACATCAATAATGGGTCCCACTTTTTGTTTAAAAAAATATGCATATTGGGAGGATATTTTTGTCCAAAGTGGAAATAGAATAAGTATAAAGTATTAAAGTCTTTTAAAATTTTAAATTGTTAATTCTTATTGTATGATTTGTAATACTTTTACGTCATTTTCAAATATAGAGATCATTTCTTCTTTCTCAATTTATGTAGTACTAAAAAAATTTTGAGATTCAATCAATTTTTTTTGTCTTTAAAATATTTGTAGTTGTTAATTACTGTAATTTATAGTACTTTCTAAGAAATTTTCAAATAATATATATTATTTCATTTGCCCCAATTTATGTGTCACCGGTAAAATTTGAAGAGTCAATCAGATATTTTATATATTTTTATATCTTTTAAATATTTAAGTAATTAATTATCGTGATTCATAATATTTTATACAATTATTTAGTATAGTAAAATAAATTTAAAAGAAACAAACAAAACGAATTCATCATAGGAAATTACCAAAGCATCCTTCAATACATCAATAATGGNCAAAAAGAAGGAAATAGGAATTGAGTAAAGCTTACAGAGGCAAAGGTAGGGGAAAGAGGTCGCATTTTGGTTCGCATAAGAATGGCGAGACCTTTCTTGTTCATCACTGCACTGGTAACATACATATACAAATCAAATTGTCTCTTCCATGATTTGGACTTAGCAGCTGCCATTAAACCGAAGAAATTCCCGGCAGTACCAAAACGACGACGTCCCAAGTAATGGGTCGGAATTAGTACATCATTCGCAACAAATAGATAAAGCCCAAACAACGTTCAGGCCCAATCCAGCTTGTTTACGTGGCGGGTTAGATAGCAAGAGCAACTAGATCAGTAATGGAAAGGGTGGCTAAAATGGATAGATCTCTTTTTATTAGATAGTCCTTAGATTATTTATTATTCAATTATTTATATCATAGTGATGAGATAAATAACTTGTTCCCAATCAAATAACTAATTCTTTTATTTTTTATTTTTTTTTTAAAAAAAGAACAAACGGAGGGAGTTGAAGAACGTTAATGTAAGTTTTAGATTGCCCAAAGTTGGGCGAACAATTATTTTTTAAGGACATTCCCTTTTGGTTCATTGAGTTGAAATTTATGCCCTTTAGGTGTCAAACTTCTCTATCTTATGTAAGTGTTGTTAATCAAGTCACAAATATTAGTTCATTAACAAAATTAGTAGACAACATGCTTATATGCGGTTGTACATGGTTCTAGACATAAGAGATTTTCATAAATATATATATATATATATGTATGTCTTAGATAACTCTTTGTCAAGATTCTAATATACAAGTCCATCAAGATTCTAGTATACAAGTCTAATGGCTAAGTGATTTTCATAAACTTAGCCATTGTTTGAATTTCCCTTTATATATTTATTAATGTAGAAATGAATAAGAATACAAATCAATTTGGATATTAAAGTTACATTTTGTGTTTCTTTGAAGGTGATAAATGGGTGGATTAGTTCGGATTGAAAATGAATTAGATTGTATTCCATTAATACACATATATATGAGTAAAAATAGATTTGGTCAAATATGAATTAGGGGTGTGCATTCAGCTTTTTGGTTCGGTTTTGTACTATTTGGTTTGGCCTTTTCGATTTTTGATTTTGGTTTTCTCTATTCGGTTTAGTTATTCGGTTATGTTAATAATTAATAACATAATCAAAGTTATATTTGCAATTTGAATATATATTTGTTTTCATTCGTCTATTAAATAGTTAAATTAATCGGATAAAATATATCATTCCCAAATATTTTCTACTTAAAATTAATGAATTTAATTAAAAGAGATGGTATATTTTATTTGATTAACTTTACTACCTAGTAAAAAGTAAAAACACACAACTTTTTGAAATTTGAACCGATATAAAGTAGTATATGTTATGAAACAAGTTGCAGAAGCAAATTGCACATGAATACCAATGAAGAGGTCTTGTCAACATAAATTGTAAAAATTAATCATTTATATTGATTGAAACTTGAAATGGGGGAAAGATTTTCTATGAATTGTAACCTTTGTCCCCCATTTACAAACATACTGAGGAGAGAAGATAAGTAATGTTTTTTCTTCTCATTTGCTCTCCTCTTATTATTTTATTTTGTTCTACTACTCTATTTTATGACAATATAAAGTTCTCATTATCTGGCTTAATACATATGTAGCCTCTTGAATTTGCCCCTTTCTTTAAATTTTGACACCTGAATTAAACCTTATTTCTATTGAAAACTTGAACTGGAGTCGAACTATGTCTATTGAACACATTCATATTACAATTAAATATAAAAAAAAATAACCTCTATAAATAATAAAATTGGGAGTACCAATTGAAAATTAATGTGATTTTGATGGTGTATTCTTAGTGGGAAAAAGGCAACAAAAAAACACACACACACTAAGAATTAAGAGAGAAAAGGAGCAACGCTAAAGGAATAAAATCGTGAATAGACAGATAAAAGTGAAAAGATGAGGCCAAAAATAAAGGAGGAGAACATGAACCATGAAAAGAAAATGAGGAAAGAGAAGAAATTTTAAAAAGGACCAGTTATTTTTAAGATTTTTTTTTTCGAGAAAATAACATCAAAGTATATTGCTAAATATTGAAATAATAATTTAAAGTTGCAGAATCTTTTTTTTTTTTAAAACAAAAATCCTCAACAGAAATAAGTACAAGCAAGGGGGGCTAGGCCTTACCTTGTCAATCCTATGAGGTAACAAACCTCTACTAATTAACCAGCATGAAGAAAATAAGAGTTAGAGAGAAGTAGATATTCCATGATCATCACAGAATTCGTAATACACTCTATGATGATATTACAAATGAGAATGCTTAAATAATGCACAAATATAAAATCCAAGAAGAAAGTTGAGTTATCAACCTCAAACTTACTTTTACAAATGTGTGAATTTAAAATGATAGATAGGCCATCTAAAGTGACCTGAAGTATTTTCCTCTTGTCTTCTTCTTCAAATATGGCCAACAAAATTTGATACTTCATCATTGCTTTTTAAATGTATTGGATCTTGTTGAAGCTATTGACACTGTCATATGATTTTGCTTTGCCAATCGCATCGGCAGGTGCCTTGGAACAAACTCTCCTGTCACTTTACCATCCCAACTGTGTTGTCTTCCATGTGTCTTCTATTTGTTTTTGTTGCTTCCACTTCTTTGATGCCTAGGTGATATATCCCCATCTCTAGCCACTTTATCAAAGCATATGTCCAACATATCCTCATCCTTGTCCTCACCCTCGTCAAAAGAATCATCGCCCAAATCACTAGCATAAGCATTAATTGGACTAAATCCTGATGCTAAGGCCTCTTGTTCATTCTTCTTTGTAATAGTACTTTTAGGTACAAATTCTAGAGCTTATGGACTCAATTTTCTATTCAAAAGAGGAGGTGAAACATTCTCTTCTTCATCAACCAAATCAGCGCACCTAGGAGTACACATCTCCCCTTGTTGTTTTTCTTTCGAAATTAACAAATCATTTGTAAAATTAGCTTGAGAGAGTGGTGACATACCTTTCGCCAAAAATTTATCATTCCCTGTGGATGATAAGAGTTGTCCAAATTCACCTTGATGTTCATCAGGTGAATCCAAATTTTGGGAAGTGACCTCATGAGCTAAGATGCTCAATGTCACCATGGGTGGCTTGATCGCTGAATTGGTTTGAGTAACATGACAGCCTGACTTTCTTGAATAGCCTTAGCTACTGTAGGACTCATAACATTACCATATTTGTCGGTCTGCATGCTACATACTCCAATTGGTATGCTAACTGATTGTATATTATTATCAGGATCGGCTCGAACCAAAGTTTTCTCCTTCGAGGGATTAGAATCAATTAACTCTAATTCCTTCTCCACCCCGAGTGCTTCAAACGGATTTGTACAAACAATGTCCTTTGATCCATTAGATTGCACTACTAGATTAGTAGTTACATGTTGCTTATTTTCAAGACGTGGAGATTTACTTCGACTTGCCGAGGAACCAATACACATAGAAATTGATTTTTTTTGTGCCATTATGTTCCAATTCCCAGTTGCATTCTCATCACAACTAGAAATTCAACTTGCAAATCGATAGCTTCCAAAGGTTTCAAATTACCACGCTCAGATTCTGCAATTTTTTCCTTTCCATCAATTGCCAAATTCTCAAGTGGCGCATAAGATTTTATCGCCTGTATAGCATCATAAAGTTCCCCAAGAGTGTGCTTATCACTTTGCCTCATACATGAATTTTCAGCAACAATTTCATTATCTTTTACCTCGTTAATTTTTTGTGCAAATTGTGTATCCTTGGATTTATTATTTTGCTGATTTGAATGCATAATGAGTTGCTCTTCAACTCCAACAGGATCAACTGAATTACAACTTTGCCGCGAAGACTCACTAGTTTGAGGAATTAAGGATAACATTTGATTCCTGAAGAATAGTCGTCCAACATTGCTTTGCTTAGGCGCTGGCTAGAATTTTGGCACACCAAATTTTGATCTTGAACACCACTCTTTTCAGCCCCTACATCTAAATCTTTAACAGTTTCATCCGTTTCACCAATTTCCAGGCTATTTAAATCAATTTTTTTAGCATTGAGATGATCACGAAGATCTCCTGGAAATTTTTCTCCTTCAATATGATTTTCATTGACCATGGCATCAACTTGACCATCGGTGAGAGTTCGACAATTAGCTTCTCTATGCCCCTGATGCTTACATCTCTTACAATAATACGGTACATAATCATACCTGATTTTTTGCCATATGTTTGTAATTTCACCAGTGAATAAATCGTTGAATTGAACTCTAATTCTTTTTGGAAGAATCCTTAAAAGATTCACCTCGACTTTTACCCTTCCAGTACTAGGTCGTGTTTTATCATAGGTCGCTCGATCCATATCAAGAGGTTGTCCAATAGCCGAAATCATTGAAAACAGAGCATTACGAGCAAAATATTGACAGGGTAAACTTGGGAAAGAAATCCATGCCATTGCAATGGAAGTTTCTTCCCTAGGACTAAAAGAGGAAGTCCACTTTTGGATTCTGAATGATATAACAGTATCAGCGAACTTAATCCACCTACTAGTTTTTGAAAAGATTGCAATATAATCTTCCTTTAAAGTGAACCGCAGGAGCACATGCCGACTTTCTAATAGCCCAATGTTATATTCACCCTTAAATCCTAATTGTTGAGGCAATATTTTTTGTAAATCTTGAAGTTCAGGCCTTCCATGTGAGAATTTGGCAATGAGAGCGTATTTTAAATTCTCTTCCGTGATAAACGTTTCTATGTCTTTGGAGTCAAACACCACTGTGGGTTCTCCATGTAAAAGAATGACTGGTTTGAGAGATTTCTCACTAGATTGTTGGTTCCCGCTGATTGCCGAAGCATATGTAGGACATGTATTAGGGTTGACGTTTATCTCTCCCACAACCATTGGCTGGGGAGAGGGCGAAGCAGCCATGGCTGCTATTCACGCCATATATCGCTTGAAAGCAAGAGAGAAGAGAGTTTTTGGGTTTTGGGTTCCACGGCAATAGTTCTTTATAGATTTAAGCAACTTCAGGCGCTCAAAGAAAGTGCAAGACACGTATTTGTGTCACATCAGTTTTTGGTGTTCAATAGATCCAATTGATTTAAAGTGTTCAGTAGAAACAAAGCTTCATTCTGGTGTTAAAATGAAAAAAAGGGACAAGTTAAAGGGGCAATGTATATACTAAACTTAATATAATTGATCTTTTGAATTTTTTTACTATTCGTAGGGCACGCCAAGTTATCCTTCTTGAGAGATTATTTGATTGACAAATGGACAAATATGAGACCCACTTGCCAAGCTATCAAAGACACAGTGTCTTTTTTCACTGACTCTTACTATCATACTTAATTCCCCTCCTTTATCGACTTCCTTATTTCATTCACCCGCCATTAATTTTCTTTGTTTTTACTCTTCTTCTAAAAATATTTTATTTTTCCATTTTCTTGAATACTTTTCACAAAGATTTAAGGTGTGTTTAGTATTTGGTTAGGTAAAAATTCAAATATTTTCCAAATCAACTCATTTCCCTCAAATTTAAGGAAAATAATTTCTCTTCAAAAATTAAGGAAAACATTCTAAAACTCTCCTCCATCTTCATATTACAATTTTGTTGAAAAGATAAATTTAAAGTTTATTTTTAAAAAAATATTTTCAATTTTTTATTTTTTACTCCACCCCTACCCTTAACCCCCCCCCCCCCCCCCCAAAAAAAAAATTAAAAAAAATTATTGTTTGTTTTTTAAAAATATTTTAATTTCTTATTCCCCCCCCCCTCAGCCCCCTACCAGCCCCACCCCCACCCCCACCCCCACCATAAATAATAATTTAAGTTTGTTTTTAAAAAATATTTTCAACTTCAATTTTTATTTGTTTACCCCACCCTCACCCCTACCCCACTCCCCCCAAAACAAATAAATTTTGTTTTTAAAAAATATTTCCAATTTCNCATTTTCTTGAATACTTTTCACAAAGATTTAAGGTGTGTTTAGTATTTGGTTAGGTAAAATGTTTGAAAAATATTTTCCAAATCAACTTATTTCCCTCAAATTTAAGGAAAATAATTTCTCTTCAAAAATTAAGAAAAACATTCCAAAACTCTCCTCCATTTTCATATTACAATTTTTTTGTTGAAAAGATAAATTTAAAGTTTATTTTAAAAAAAAATATTTTCCATTTTTTATTTTTTACTCCACCCCTACCCCTAACTCCCCACCCCACCCCCCCAAAAAAAAATTGTTGCTTGTTTTTTAAAAATATTTTAATTTCTTATTCCCCCCCCCCCCATCAGCCCCCTACCAGCCCCACCCCCACCCCACCAAAAATAATAATTTAAGTTTGTTTTTAAAAAATATTTTCTACTCTCTAGTAAAAATAAAAGATATTTTCTCAAAAATATTTTTCATTCATAAATTAAACACTAAAAAATATTTTTTGGAAAATATTTTTTACTCACCAACCAAACATGAGAAAATAAATTAAAAATCTACTTATTTTCCAGAAAAATCATTTTCTAGGAAAACATTTTCCTTCATACCAAACACACCCTTACCTTAAGCGTTTATCAATTATTTGTAATAGTAATCTAGCGTGCTATTCAAGAGTTGGTTATTAAACATCTCCAAATTATTATTGATATTATTCTTACTAGAAATTCATATCCAATAATGTCGGTGTCATGTTAATTGAAAGTAAAAGGTGGTGTTTATATGATTTTCGTTATCAGATATTGTGATTGTTGAGTTAATTGTGGTATTCTTATAGTGGTACGAGGAGGTGCGGTGGTTCTTAGGTAATTGAAGGCTACCCTAAAGTTTGTTGCATATTGTCATGTTAAGTTTTATCATATTTTGTGATTGTGATTGTAATTGACTAGAGGGCTCGCGTGTTGATCGCACTTCTTTGAATTTGAGGTGTGACATGTGTGTTTATTGTCAATTCTTAATTTGACATTCGCAAGTTGATTGTTGGATCAAACAATAAGATTAAAATTAAAATTTTCAAATTATGAAATTAAGACAATTCGTCTTGATAATATTACATTTCATGCCTTTGACAATTGAGCAGTCGTCCATGTTCATATTCCAAATAATGTAGCAATTAACTACTCAATCAATATTTATGAGAATAAAATGCTCCATCTTGTTATGGGGATATGTTATTTTATATGCAACAACTCTTATGTAGATAAGACTCACGAGTTATCATCAATTCTCTCTATTACAATTGACTTATGTTCACGAGCCGAATATTCCCATCTTAGTTCTTCTATTAGAAATGATTAAGATGGTCTTAATATGGAGAAAGTTTTCTAATACTGAGAAAGTTGCTCAGCAAAAATCGTGAAATATAATCGTTGATAAAATCTCAAAAGAGGTCCAAGTATCTTAAAAGAATGATAATAAAGAGATCTAAGTTATATCTCCTACGGAAAATATAAAACTGAAATGATTTATTTATCGACAATATATATTACAGTTAAAATAATACCACGAGATGAGAATCTCAAATTAAAATCTGTTGTTGGATGTAAACATAAATGATTGGTCAAAAATGAAAAGATGCAATTCAAATTGAATTAGCTTCACTTTTAAAAATGTGATATTTTCGAACCTATAGTTCGATTACCTGAAAGTGTAAAATCAATGGGGTACAAATGAGTGTTAATACGAAAAATGAAATAAGTAAAATGAAGTGGTAAGATATAAAGTGCGACTTGTGGCATAGATTTTTGTAAAGATTTTTTATTGATTATATGGAGACACATTTTCTTGTTGTGGATGCAATTACTTTCAGGTATCTTATAAACCTACCGGTTTAACTTGATATGCATCTAAAGAATAATCACAATTTATTTACATGGCTCATTAAACAACGAGATTTGTATAAATTTTTTTGAAGGATTCAAAATATTTGAAGCAAAGTTATTGAAACTTGTTCAATGAAGTTTAAGAATCTCTATACGGATTAAAATAATCAGCTTTATTGCTTTAGCGAATATCTATTAAAAAAAATACAAGAATGATCCAATTTTCTCTTGTATCTTTATGGAAGGTTTGACTAAATTTTGTATAATAGTTGTACAGAGGCAAATTTAAAATTTATAAAACATAGGTGCACCACTAAAACACACACACATATATATATATATATATATATATAAATAATATAAATATATTAGGTGGGACTTGATCCTTGTCACTCTAGGTAAATAGCTCAATATTCAACCAAGTGCACCATTTAGCCTTCTTGTAGCATTGATGCCAACATAGAATACTATACTAAGTTTTTAAAAATATATATACATAAAATACCTAATTTTATAAAAAGACCACGGGTTCATGTACCCATAATTTGGCCTATGAATTTGCTGATGAAGTGGCATGTCACGTGATGTCCACCTCACCTAAGTGGCAGGCCATGTGGGATTTTAAATTGTCATGTGTAAATCTGTTAAAATAAGGGATATTTTTGTTAAATTTCATAATGAGAGGGGTATATTTATCCCTATAATATAACTAGGGGCAAATTTAACTAATGAACAAAAGTAGAGAGATATTTTTAAGCACTTTTCCCTTTATTATTAGAAATAAATAACACTCAAAAATTGTCAAAAATTCCAAAAGGATACATCACTTTTTATTCTAGCCAAAAGGGCAAAATTGCTGCATCAGCAGCGATTTTCCTCTGACAAAAGGACGAAATAGCAGAGATTTCGTGTAATTTTTTTTTAAAATTTTTTTTAATTAAAAATCGCTGCCACAGCAGCGATTTTGTAAAAAAAAAAAAAAAAAAAAAA
>NC_064293.1:11414011-11434118 GCF_019186545.1 Solanum stenotomum
CCCCTTCTAAGCCTAAATCCAGAATTTTTTACACCTAGTTAAGGGTTTAGAAAGTGTTAATCAGTTCTTTCACGTTCATTAACACTTCAAGTCTTTAGAGCAAGGTTCCAAGAGGAAAAAGTTCGGGTTTCAAGCGTTCTTCAAGCTTCGTTGATTTCGCCAAGAACTCTGTTCTTCCAAGTATGTTGGACTAGTTCGTCCTCACGCCCTACATTTCAATTCAGTCACTAAAAGTTTAATCTATGGTTATACCCTTAGTTTCGAGAAATCTTGATACAAGTTATATTATTGATCTTGAGTTCTAAATCCTTGATCATGAGTTGTTTTATATGTTATTATACATCGAGATCTGAGTTGTTCATGTTTATATTCCACATGAACCATAATTTTTGAGTTGTAATTGAGAGTCTTTTGAACAAACATCTTTTGTCATAAATTGATTTTTAAGGAGTTAAAAGTGACTTCGAGAGTAAACTTTAAAGCATAATTTAAGTTAAAGTTAAGGGAACTATATGATTCCCAAATGTTTCATTTTTACATCAAGAAAGAGAGTATTATTTTGAGGAAAGTAAAAGAGTTTCAGAAAGATTGAGTACAGAGCAGTTGCCTCTTTAAGAGGATATTTTGAGCAATTACCCCAAATTGAGAAAGAGTATGCTTTATACATTTGAGCATGAGTATTTATTTATTGGGAGTAGTGTTGAACACTCATATGGGGGTGAGTTCAGACAACTCACATTCCTCATAAACCAAGTAGCCAACATGGGTAAAGGATCATACTTTTTAGATGACTTCTTATTGTTTTCGAGTAGAGCTTTAGTGGATCCACGTAGTTAAGGTGTTCTATACTCCGTCAAGGTATATGACAGTTCTGACAGCGTGGGCGAGACGTTGTATCATCACGTAGCTCATAGTGATGGTTGTCGGTTAGAGAATCTCTCAAACAAGAATTAAAGAGTAATTTAATGTATTTTTATATACATCCTTGAGTTGGCATCTTTTAATTTTGAAGCTTTAAATATTTCATCTTTTAATATTATTTTGTATTGAGTTAAATTGAGTTGAGTATTCTTCCAGCCTTATCAGTCAGTTATTTATTCATTCAGCTTTATTGCATTCTCGTACATTCAATGTACTAATGTCATTCGACCTGCATCTTTTTATAATGCAGATACATGTGTTCAAGATCATCAACAAATGCTTCATTGAGATCACTTTTGAACTTCAGATAGCTTGGGTGAGCCTCCTTGCATTCCGAAGGACTTCACATTTATTTTCTAGTTAGTTGTCTTGAGATGTCGTGGGTCTTGTCCCAACATCCATCTTGAATAATAGAAGCTTCATAGATAGATAGAGTTGATCTCTCAGTATTTACTTTCCCTTGTTATGTTTTGCAAACTATTATTATTGCTTTGAGTATTTTCCAAATATTATATGAGCACTTTGAGTATACATGATTGAAATCTGTTTTAAACCGCATATTGCTTGAGTAAGTCTTCCACTAAGTAGTCATCCAGTCCAAGGGTTTGCTTAAGGACCAACAATAGTTTTCAATAGCTGGCCACGTCCAGGATGTAAGCTCAGGATGCGACAGTTTTCAATCTCACTAAACACTTTTGGGGACTAAAGTTGGAGGGGCAAACCTCCTGGCCTATATAATGTGTGGAAGTCAAATGTCGGCGACCACCTTTGCAAGTTGTACTTGTGGGATTTCCATAAGAATTTCCCTGGTCTGTTGTTTTGTTTCGAAACTCAAAGAGGAAGCGATTGCGCCCCAAAATCATAGAAGTTGATTCCATGCTTGTGCTTTCAGTGCTTGCTTACCCAGGCACCATCAAATCTCTGATAGAAAGGCATTTGGAATTTCCTTCGGGAGGCGTTCAACCACGCTTTTTGCTAGTATTCATTTTGATTTCTTATTGTCGAATTTGAAATAACAAGCGAGTTGCCCTTTTTGTTGAATCATTGCAACATTTATTTTTCTTGTAGACCATTTATTGTTCTTGACAGTGTCTGAATATAAGAGACCCTCCTCTAATTTCCTGTGTAATATATTAACTGTGCGCCTTCTGGGCTTGCATTTATGAAATTCATTTTGGTAGATATGTCTATCCATCCAGAGGTTAATGACCACTCAAGGATGATGATGACAGCTCTTCTCTTACCCTGCATACTTAAAATGCTAGCTAATGTATCGACCATAATTGTAAAAATTCCTTGAGCAAAAGAACTCTGTGAACCCGTCCCGAAACTTCTATCTTCGAACTGAGTTCCCCTAGCCTTTCGATGCTTCCTTAAGAGCAAATGCTCTTGCTAATACTCATCATGTTACGACCTTGCTGTACTATTTTTCAGCCCTAGAAACTACTCTGGTAATGTAGTAAGATTTGAAGCCAACAAAATAAATGGTATCGTTCCCCATGATTGTAACAGGAAAAGAAAGGTTGGAAAAAAAGTGGGTATTGAGGGTGACTCTCACACTGGAAGGTTGCTGAAAAAGGATTCTAGGGGACTCCATAAGTTTAACTCGGGTAATGTGCCTTGGAGCATAAAGTTTCCAAAAAAACGTGGGTACATGTTACTTACTTTTCACGCTGTGTGTACTTCTAGCGAAGAATACTATTTTTGGGCTTTGACTGCATGATATGATTTGAGAATAATAAGGACATTGATTCCACAATTACTACAACTTACTTACACCCAACTGTGCATGGTCTTCGTGCTACGCAGCCAACTTTTGTGAATGTTTTCTGCGGGAGTTCTGGCTTCCCGAGATGAGAATCTGCTCATTGGCCAATTTAAATTCGTCAATTCAGAAAGCCAAAGCAAACATCAACTTTAGAAAGAAAAAAGAAGTGCGTCTTTGCAATCACAGCTAACTTCCGAATAAAATGAACAAGAACTACTTCAACTAAAAACTTCAGGGCTAATTTCCTATATAAAACCTGGTTGAACGCCAATCACAGAAATATAGACCAATGAACAAATTATGGGATATGGTACTGAACAAATCATTTTCTTGCGGACATCATACATAAATGGCATATAGGTAGAACATGGAAACCTTTAGAGAAAACCATCTGAATAATTGCATCGCACCCAATGATGACTAATCACGACAGTTGTGAGTGTAGACTTTATATGTACTACAAGAGATGACATACCCAATGATGATATTATACAAAATCAAACAGAGGCTTCTTTGCAGTGGGATTCATGCTTCGCTTCTGAATTTCAATGTCAAACAGAGCTCTTTGCCTGTTCCTTGCACTATCAATGTAATCTTGGAGAGGGGGAAGCGACCCACCACTACCTTCATGTTTAGGAGCTTGACCACGAATGATCTGTAACATCCAGACAGAGAGAAAGTAAAAAGGGGGGAGGGTGTCAATATCCTGTCAAGAGTAGCAGAACAAATCTAGTCCAAATATATAAGTCACACCTTTGATGCCCAATGTCGTTCCGCTTGCTGACAGACATCCCTCATGTCCCGCCCAGACAATCTGTAGTTAGTAACCCAAGAGTGGTCAGCAGAACTCTCACATGTTTACTAGTATTCTCTGTCCCCATTTATGTAACAACATTTGACTAGGCACATAGGTTTTTTGTTAAAAAAAAGAGACTTCTAAAACTCGTGGTCTAAAACAAGCCATAGAAATCTATGGGGTATAAATCATCTCATTTAGGGTAAAATAGAAAGTTTAAAATTAAATTGTTTCTAAATAAGGAAGTATGACATTCTTTTGTGCACAGGCAAAAAGTGGAAGTATGACACATAAATTGGACAGCGGACATACTATCTATTACATTGATACCAAGTGAGAAAATAGAAGTAACAAATAAGAGGGAAAATATTAACTAATAATAAAAATTAAAACTGGAAAACCACAACAGCTCCCAATCACATCCCCCAACTCATCTGCTGAAGTTGAAAATACCAAAAATTAAGCACTTTAATTTGTTTTAAGAGTGAAGCAGTTTGAAAATAAAATGCTAACCCTTCCGTGGCTCTTGCAAATTCAGATAATTCAGAGTCTGTCAAATGCTTTGCATACTGTGCGGCTATTTCCTGACGAGTCCGTTGATCAGGTAGGGGGAATGTAATCATGGAATCAAATCGGCTGGAATCAACAGGAAAATGATGAATCAGGGAGAGCCAAAGTTTCAGAAGGTATCATTTGGACATCTAAAACCTCATTTACCTAATTAAAGCAGGATCAAGGTCTTGCTTTCTATTAGTAGCAGCCACTACCACTACTTTCTTCTCCTGCTCAAATCCATCAATCTGCACCAAGTAAATTTTTAATAAGCCACCATATGAATACTGCTAATGTCATCACTCATCATATATATACAAATGGTAGAAGTAGATACACTTTCTAAATGAAGGTAAAACCAAAATAAGCATCATTTTTTCAAGCCAAATTCTCCAAGACAACCTCTGAGAAGTTATTGCTTGCTTCCTGCATCTGGAAGCTTAAATCCAGCGTTTTATCTTTCCCAACGAGTCTTTAACAATACAGGGAGAATTAGAGTCAAATATAAACCATAATAAAGCTAGGAGATGTGATTGTTTCCACAGAGCAACTCGAGTAACAACCCCTGATGTATTATACATTACTGTACTGACAAATTTCTTGAGAAAATTACGGAATACTAAAAAATTCCCAAGGGGTACTAGACTATGTCCGAACATTGTTTCAAATATCATTTACATATATTAATGCTAATGATTAAACATATATAGGATTTCCAACAGTACCTGTCGTAATAGCACTGATAAAAGTCTGCGTGTTGCTTCATGTGTTTCGCCATCACGAGCAGTAGCAAAAGAATCAACCTGCCATATGTGTGGTTCAAAAAAGTGATACAAGGATAGCTTCCAAGGGTGTGGCCTAGTGGTTAATAAAATGGGTTGAGAACCATGAGGTCTCAGGAGCAAAGACAAAACACTAGGTGATTTCTTCCCATCTGTCCTAAGCATTGGTGGACAAAATTACCCGATACTTGTTGCTAGTGGGAGGTGGCAGGTATCCTGTGGAATAAGTCGAGGTGCGCGAGAGTTGTCCCGGACACCACGGTCATCAAAAAGAAAGTGATACAAGGATAGTGGATTTGTTGAAAGACAATTTTGACAGCTATAGAGAACTGAAAAAGAAGAATTATGTCACTGCAGTCTTCAAGGATTACCTCATCGAGGAAAACTATAGCACCATCTGGGAAATCATTGGCAAGTGAGAACACCTTCCCTAACAAACGTTCACTTTCCCCATAATACTTTGACATAATAATTTCCAATGGCACATATAACAATGGGACACCCTGCAATAGCGGTAGAGAAGCTCATCAACAAATCAAAATATTGCAAAGCACCTCGAAACTACTGTTGCTGCACAGGGCAAGGTGGAAAATAATACTTGGGATAGACTACAGTCAAAACACCAAAACACCGATGAACCCTGCCGAAACACCACACTGTCTGTATGATTACAAGTTTTCCTGCTTTTTGGGATGGATGTGTGAATATCTTAATTGAAGCACATTAAAGAAGACACCAGACCAGGTAAGGGACATTCACACAACCAAAGTTTCATTTGGATTGGCATTTTCACTCCACAAACTGGATCCATGCTTATTCTGTATACTATTTTATTTTTTTTGATGACAAGGGAAACCCGCAGCCGCTACCCTTTGGGTGCGCACAGGGGAAAACCCCCACTTCTATGCAATAGCTCGCAAACCACATAGGAGAGGTAACCCACACTAGGCAAGTCCGGTGTGACGAACTCGACCTTGCTTTCGCTGGCAGGGGTTTCGAACTTGAGACCTCCAACATGGAAGTCCCAAGTCCAAACCACTAGGCCACCCCGAAGGATTTCTGTATACTATTTTTTGATGACCTATCCATGCTTATTCTGATACTTATTTACACTATCAGTATCATGTACTTGGTTCACTTCATAAGATAAGTTTATTGTAGCAAACAAATGATTTCAGATTAGGACATAAATCAGTAATTTCTTGTGAATTAAGGGTTCTTAGTTATAACATCTTTAGAAAGAAAAAATGATTGAAGACCAATATGCATAATATATAATTATAGAGTCATTGTGCTCTTTATGACTAGCCTGCATATACAGGATGACCAAAAACAATAGCACAAACCAACAAAATGGTGGGATGAATCATGAAAGCTACAAAAGAGAGAACTGGCATACCGCTTGATTAGCTATAACACGTGCACAAGATGTCTTTCCAGTTCCTGAAAGAAGTACATAGATCAACAAGCATTATTAACTCCTCCGCAGAGGTGGATATTACAGGAACAAAACCACCCTCCGAATCTCCTAAATGAATTAAAATGTTCAGTTCTTTATTTTGCATAAGGGTCCAGGCAAATCTGAAATAAATAGTCAAGAGACAGGACATGAGGCCATGCAACAATTTTAGTCCCCAAGGTTGCACATATTATGTAACTCCTCTAGCTACGAGTACTAGACAATATTAACAACTTTAGTCCTCCCTCAAGAAAAGCATTAATTTGAAATAAACATATAATATGCAAACTGAATCTGTTTTTTTCTTGAAATTAGTAAAATCTAGATAGTTTACTCCAAACCTTACTCCTGTTTTCCCCTTACCGTACCCACACCAATTCCATACTACCCAATTTCATCACCTCTTGCATTTGCATTTTTTTCATTTACTTGTATCTAATTTTTATTTTCTATTCACTTATCAATTAAATCTATCATTTTCCAACACATAATTGAGTAGTAAAGACCAAAATTACAGAAGAAATAAACACTGTACAGAATTTTTTAACAAAATCAAGCCTAATCCCACCAAAAAGCAAGACAACGTTCCACTACCTACTAACATTCTACCCTAATCCGCAACCTCCATACCCCCTATCTAAGGTCATGTTTTCGGTAAGCTGAAGTTGTGTAATGTTCTGTCAAATCATCTCCCCGATACTTCTTTGGCCTACCTCTACCTCTCTTTGTACCCACAATATCCCACCTCACTGGGACATCTGTATATCTCCTCTTCACATGTCAAACTATCTCAACCTTGTTTCCCTCATCTTGTCCACCACGGAGGTCAACCCCACCTTGTCTTGAATATCCTAATTTCATATATTATCTCTCCTACTATGCTCACACATCCATCTCAGCATCCTCATTTCCACAACTTGCATCTTCTGAACATGAGAGTTCTTGACTGGCCAGCACTTCGTCACTTACAACAAAGACGATCTAACCATCACTTTGTAGAACTTACCTTTTAAATTATGATGGTACTTTTTTATCACAAAAGTCTCCAGAGGCAAGCCTCCATTTCATCCACCCTGCACCAATACGATAAGTGACACCATCGTCAATCTCTCCATTTTCTTGAATTAAAAACCCAAGATACTAAAAATTCTCTCTTGGGGATAACCAGTGTATCAAGTCTACTTCCACGCATGTCTCATGTATTGCATCACTGAACTTGCACTCCAAATATTATGTTTCGGTCCTTTTCAACTGAACTGATTAAACTCCAGAGCCTAACACGCTCCTCCAACTTAGCATTAACTTTGTCGCGAGTCTCATCAATTAGCACTATGTCATCTGCAAATAACATACACATGACACCTCACCTTGAATATGCCACGTCAACTCATCTATCACCAAGGCAAATAGAACAGGCTAAGCGTTGATCCCTAATGCAACCCCATCTAAATCGAGAAGTGCTCTAAGTCTCCTCCTACTGTTCTTACCCGACTTTTGGCACCATCATACATGTCCTTCATCTCCCTAATATAAGCCACCAGTACACCTTTAGCCTTCACCCATCTCTAAAAGACTTCACTCGAGACTTTGTTATATGTTTTTTTAGGTCAATGAACACCATATGTAAGTCCCTCTTCCTTTCCCTATATTTCACCACCAGTCTCCTCCCAAGATGAATGACTTCTCTAGTTGATCGCCCCAACATGAATCTGAATTGGTTCCGAGAAATGGACACACCCCCTTATGTCTCTCTCCTAAACTATCAAAGTGTGATTGCAACTTGATACCCTGTAATTATGTAATTTTGGGTATCACATTTGTTCTTGTACAACGGAATCATTGTACTCCACCTTCATTCTTTAAGCATTTTTGTCGTCTTACAAATGACATTAAACAACCTAATCAGTCAAGTCACTCCATACTTTTCCTGTCTATGCTCTTCCAAAACTCCATCGAAATCTCATTTGGGTCCAGTCACTCCTCCCCTGCTCATCTTATGAATAGCACCCTTAACCTCCTCAATCTTAATACACCTACGGTAGCTAAAATCCCAATGTCTTCACGGAGTGCTCCAAATCACCTAGCACAATGTCTCTGTCCCCTTTTTCGTTCAGGAGTTTATGGAAGTATGCACCATATTCAACTAATCAATGTCTCTTCCGGTAGCACTTTGCCTTCCTCGTCTTTGATGCACGTCACTAGATCCAACCTCTAGGACTCGAGCCTTTCTCTCTCTCTATCGCCTTAACAAGCATGTACAACTTCTTATCTTTCCCTTTGTCCCGTAGTTCAACAAACTAACATCCGAAAGCTTGCCATTTTTGTCGTCGTAACTGCTAACTTCGCCTCCTTCATCACCTTATACATTTCCTTATTCATCCACTTTTCCTCCCCGCCCTTGCTCTCCACCAACTTAGCATAACCACTTTTCTTTGCTTCAATTTAAAATAATAAAAAATGCACACTAGAAAAGAAAGTTTATAGAAGGATCAATAGATCTCTCTATCTTTCCATCTCCCCGCATGCATCAATAGGCTACATGGTTAAATTTCAAGAATTTAATGACGAGGATAAAAACAGCCTAACTCATATATGGCATTCCAAGTCATTGAACTAAAAAAAATAAAATTAAACAACACTAGTACGCAAAGATATGGTTAGCATGATCAGAAACATCAAGATAAATATAAAGAACAGGTAAAATTTGAGTATCATAATTACAACAGGTTGATTACATAAATACAAATATATATACAAGAGCACCAGAACAACATATGACTTTGAATGAGCGGCTCCACACTGAATAGAAATAAGCCTTCAACATTCAGGTATAGGGGTCAAACCTGGTGGACCTTCAAATAAGACTGCCCGGGGCCTGTTCGTCTCAAATTTGCGTCGGGTCCCACGAGCAATATCATCATATACTTCAGGACTTTGCAAAGCTAGCAGTATTGTATCTTCGATTTCCCTAGACATTAGAAAATCAACTAAAGGTGATCACTTCAAGACAATGAAGATAGTATTCTTGACAAAGGTACAATTCACCAGTAAACTTGTACCAATAAAGTATATACTATTATTTTATTTGGTTTCCCACCCGGTGTCTGTTACCCACATTGGAGCCTGACTAAATCCAAACTCACACTGGAAAGTCCCACATTGGGGGATAAAGCGCTCCCTAATAAGGATGACTCCGTACTCGAGGGGACTCGAACCCGAGACCTCTTGGTTAAGGNGTATTGTATCTTCAATTTCCCTAGACATTAGAAAATCAACTAAAGGTGATCACTTCAAGACAATGAAGATAGTATTCTTGACAGAGGTACCATTCACCAGTAAACTTGTACCAATAAAGTATATACTATTATTTTATGTGGTTTCCCACCCGGTGTCTGTTACCCACATTGGAGCCCAACTAAATCCGAACTCGCACTGGAAAGTCCCACATTGGGGGGTAAAGCGCTCCCTAATAAGGATGACTCCGTACTCGAGGGGAGACCTCTTGGTTAAGGATGAAAGGATGAAAGAGTATTTACCACTCCACCACAATCCTTGTTGGTGTATATAATACTATTGAAGTCAATGTCAATTTATAATGAAACAAACTACACCCAAGTTACTACAAATGTTTCATGAATTGGTCATCCAGTCAATCCCAACAAACAATGGATGTGCAGTATCATAAGTGCCAAGAACTAAAGATTTTCTTTTCTTCTTGAACAAAGGGGTTTGAACAAGAAGTTAAAAGGAGACTTTGGATACAATTCCTGCTTGCAGTTGGTGTTTTATATGAAAAGAACTAAACATAATATGTTTTGAAGATGAACAGAACTCAGTAATAAAAGTAAAATCTGAGTGTATTATGTTGGTATCTTTTTGGTGTAGATAAAAATGGGTAAATGAGGCTGAAACACTCCTAAAGTTCATAAAATTGTTTGTATAAGCAGTCAAATTTTTTCCTCTGTTCTCTTTGTGTAATCTTTTGGGTGTAACCACAGCACTTTCTTAGTGCTCTTTTTTTTTACATCAATTCTTGTAACTTTTTCAGAAAACGAAACAAAGTTTCCTCTTTTACTTACTTCCATCTCACCCTTCATCTTTTCACCCCAACAAACCATAAGTTTATATAGCAAGATGCGTCTCCATAGTCTACATAATACATATTATCTACCTTTCAGGGAAAAGAAAGACTAATCCAAACTCCCATATTTTATCTCCAGTTTAACATTAGGTTAATGGAGAACAAGATAAATGCTTTATCTTAAAGCAGGGTTTGTAGAAAATGCAGAGATGTGATGATTCAAAGCAGAGCCAGTTACCGTTTCTGTTGATTATATCCAGCAATATTCTCCCAGGCAATATTAGCTTTTGGATTACCACTAGTGGACACATTAATGCCAAAGATTTTCACTCCCATAGACTCGAGAGTAGTAACTGTTTTATCTGCAGAAGGAACTCCTTTTGATCTGAAGTCCAATGCTTTTTGTTGTCCTGCAAATTGTAGCACATATGCCAAAGCATCAAGCTCCTCATCAGTAAAGCTCACGGGCTTCATAAACTCAACTTCCTGCCATAATTGAAACTCTCATTATTTTCCAATATTTGGTGGGTTGTAGTTTGCAAGCCAGAGGAAGCACAGTAATCAAGTGATTCAAACAAAATGGTGGTTCAAAAGTTACAGGAAATGTACAGGTTTGTCGGCGCTAATGAGTGGACGAAATATAAGAATGCATAAATCTTCGTCAAAAGGATTTGTATCCCGTCCACCAGCCTGCTCCCCTGCAGTTCCATTTTTCGTTTGGGGGCGGCTAAGTGCCAGTTTCCAGGCAACCCCACTGCAACGGTCAGAAAAAACTTTAAGGAGACTAGGGACATTCAATTGATGAAGAAAACAAGAAAGGTTATGAATATCAAAGAACATTTTAAATTTTCCAAATGACATGAACTGTACTATTGGTGAAAAATGATCAGACATCGTCAAAGCAGTGCTCAACTAACCTGTCCCAAGCGTGTAACATCATATTTGATGCTGCACTAGAATCTTCAAGTTTTACTCCTAGGCGTGAAACAAGGCTTGCAATTAGTAGCGGAATTTCACAGGTTGGAGGAACTTGGAACTTGATAGTGACCTGCTAGAATGAAAACACAACCATACCCCGCAATCAATCTATTCCTCTCGAAAAGTAAAGTTAGAGCTTAAAGAAAGTGCCAACAGCTCAAAGCAAACAAAACTTTAAGCTTCTATTATCTAGAAGGAAAAGCAAGAGGATAACCTTTTGACCCTTAACGGCAACAGTAAAACGAGGATAAGAACCATACTTCACTCCTTTGCTCTTGAGCAAGTTCTCTAATCTGAGTCTCTCCCTTTTTGCTGTTTCTTCAAGGGGGTTGTGGCTTGGAATTGGAAGAGAATCATAAGGCGGAACTTTCGCACCGGCCTATAGAAGAGCAAGTTAAATCAGTACTGGTTCTCACATTTTTATTATTTTGTCAACTTAGAACACCAAATATCTTATTAGTGACTAGCACATTTCCTGCATTCAAAAGGATTATCATCTGCACCTATGTAAGCTTACATGATTTAGAGAGGTATGCTTGACTAATCATAATTACAGAGTGACACGTCATGACAATATAAACACCTAAAAGGGCATCCCAGTGCACAAAGCATACCACGTTAGCAGGGACTGGTAAGTGCTGCACCCCAAGGGATGTGATGTAGACAACCTAACCTAATGCTTGCATTAGTGGCTGCTTCCACGGATCGAACCCGTGAGCTATATGTCCCAAGGAGACAACTTTATCGTCCAAGGTTCCCCTTCCAGAAATATAAGCACCTATGGACAAAAATTAACATCAATAGCGCATGCTGACCTCATCAGAATCTGCATAGGCTACATTCAGAACTCCAACTCCAAGCAGTCCAGCTAAAATGGCAGGAATAGTAGTTGAAGGTACTGATCTTGAAAAACATGTGCGTTGGTGACACCCAAAAATTCCTGTAACACAAATTCTATTAAGAAATCTGTGAATTTCGGCAGCACTTCAAAACAGACCGGACATTTCCCCAAGCCTCACTATATTCCATTTCTTCCTGAATAAAGAGATTGCAGTAAACCCTGACCACTCAACAAAGAGAGTAGAATAGATAGATATGTATATATACAAGTAAATACCCTTTGCAGTACATGCAATGGTCTGTAGACCTAAGATGCAGGCCAAGTGGCTACATACTATAATTATAACTACACCTCAATGCAAACTAGCTGACTTCGGCTTGATGAATTCTCCATGTCCATTCCACTCTAATTGGGTTCGCTTTGTTGTAATACTCAATATATCTGTTAAGAGAGATACAGATTTTCTAAAACTAGAGATTTTCCAAATTTCACACTTATCCTTAGACTAACTACACCTCTTGTAGTTATAGTGTTCTCCAGTCTTGACACTTCACTTATGTCTATCATAAACTCCAGTATCTCGCGTTCAGTACAGTACAAGATGATGTTAATGTTATTGTGAATTAAAAGCTGAAATTCATCAGAAAGAAGGTACAGAACATATGATGAGCCCAACTCAAAAGTGGTTACCTCAGTTATGTTTGTGAATTGCCACTGAACATGCTAGTCATATCTCATTATCCATAAGATTTGTAGTATGACCATGCCAAATAGTTTTAAAGCATCTGTTTGCATCATTAGGTCCATACGAACTTATCCTTTTTTCCTCTGTCCTTCAGATTCGACTTTGATAACCTATTGAATTTCATACTTATCCATGTAACCTGCTTGGCTTCAAATGTGTGTTCTTACACACATTCTTATAACCACTAAACAATCATTTTACATGTCCATGTTCTTTGCTTTTAGCATGAAGAACAATGAGAGGAAAGAGATAATCACTAGAATCATATTTGAAATGCCCCATCTCTAACAACCTTAGGTCTAGGGTTTAGGATCAAAATTCAACAGCAGTCTCAGTGCCAGGATTACAGCTATCACAATCTACCACACTCTACTTGAATATACACAACAATTTACAGAGTCATAGCTTATCAAACTTAACTTGCAATAAGTAATCAGGCAGTTCTTATTATCAATAAATTTAAAAAACAGAGGAACTTGGGCAGTTAAGCCTATGGGGTAATTTAACAGAGTCCGTCCCAAATGTTTGGTCACATGTGTACTCACCCAGATTACACAAAATTGTCGTAAGGGATTAGCTAAAACTAATACGAGCAGATTAATCCAAACTACAGCCTATATATGAACAAAATGCGCAAGCAGAATTCATAGAACATACCATTGTGCGGAAGGTTAGGAGATTGATAAAGGGAAGGAGAAGCTAGGGTTCTGTAATGAGAGTGAAGAGCTCTGGCAAGGCGCCTTATTGACGCCATAATTGAAGTGCAATCTCCGTGGGAATGGAAGAGCTTTTCTTCTGTAAGTTGGGGCTCAGTATAATAGAAAAAAATTCTCCGTGCCGCGCCTGATAATTCCTAATTCACTCAGCGGTTCAGTCGGTCTTCTTTCCATTTTTCGTGGGGTTTTTTGTCCAAGTTAAAAAAAAAATACATATATATTATTATGAAATAACGAAACTGCAAGATAAGTATTATTGACAAATAAATAAGTTGAATAAAAATTGAGAAGTTGAAAAAAAGAAGGAAATATTAATTTTCTCGAACTTGATGAATACATGAAGAATTTGTAATGAAACTATCGTATAAGAAATGGACTCGAAGAAACAAGATTAATCGGTATACAATAGATTTTAGTAACAATGTAGTAAGGGTTGTTTGGTAGATTGTATTAAAATAATGTTAAATAATGTGTATTAGCAATGTTTGTATTAATTATGCTTACATTAGTTATACATAGATTATTTCTTATGCATTGTTTTGTTTGGTGTATTAAAAATAACAAACATTGTACAAAAAAAATTATTTACAAGAATATTCTCCACAATTATGGTGACGGATGTAAAAGGAATTTTGAGGGGTAATTGCGTCTTTAAAATGCTAATGCATGCATTATATCTCTTTGCATTATGGTATTAGTAATACATTCTCCTATAAACAACACTACAACATAAGTGTATAACTAATGCAGATATTAGTTATACCTAGCATGAAAAAGTGCACCAAATAATGTACTACTAATACATAAAGTTAATTCGTGCATTAATTTTACTAATATATTCTACGAAACAACCCGATATAGTGACTATATTAGCACTTTATCATTCTTTTTCCCCAAGAGGAGAAAGAAGTAGTGCAGTACCAAAGTGACTACTTTTTAAATACTTCAAAAATAGTGACTATATTTTAAACAACAAAATTAAATTTGGTTTCCTTGGTATCCTTTCTACTTCAGAAATCAGAATGTTGAACCCTGTACAATTTGGGCCAGTATAATTTTTGTTGTTGAACTTTCTTGATAATAGTATGGGCTTTCTTAGATATATTATGGGCTTTTTTTTATCAATAAAGGGAAACTTACACAGGTATATTATATTAAAAAAATATTTACTATTTATAGCATTAAGAATTTTAATATATAATATAGTTTTAATACATATTACAAAGAATAATTTATAAAATACATATAATATAAATTATATTGATAGATAATACATTTATCTCACACTTTAATACACTTGTAATACCAAACAAGCATAATATATATATATATATGAATTTCCCCACTCTTCTTCAAATTACAAAATCTTTCTTAAAATTTATGAATTTCGAATACATCATTAGAATTCCGGACATTCAGATACATCACAGGACATTCAGATACATAGATGAGAGATGTACCCGAGAGGGGAGAGATGTATCAAAGATGGGATAGGACATCCGGATACATCAGCAGACATCCGGATACATAAATGAGGGATGTATCACAGAGGGGAGGGATGTATCAGCGAGGGAGAGTGATGTATCCGAGAGGGGATTTTTGAAATTTTTTAAATGGTAGGGAATTTTAGAGATTATGGTAAAATAAGATGTGTATTTAAGTAATTTTTCCTATATTTTAAAACACTTATAATACATTTATATTGCATGCATATTTTACTTTCAATACGTAATACATATTTATCATAGTATTGCTATAAATGATAATAAATAAAAATTATTGCCAAAATTAATAATTATTTATTAAAAAATATTCACCCAAGCAGTAATTTTTCCATCAATAAATCCAAGATGTTCCTGCTCGTCACACTGAAATTTTTGCATCGATTATCCCTATTTCGGAGTAGTCTTTAATTTTTATCCTTAAATATAATGATCTTTAATTTTTATCTTTACTGCTTATTTAATGAAAATTGTGGATCAAAATATTCTTCGACCTATCTAAGATTAGTGCGGGATCCTCAATAGTGATGACTTTTTCACTCTTCCAAGAATGGATACATGTATCAAATACTCATACGAAAAATTTAAGGCTCAGAATTATTAGAAGAATTGTTAAACCTCAAAAGTTTTTGTAGCGTCTTATAAAAGTTCAATGTGATCTTCTATTTCCTCGAGTTTGTAAGGTCGATATATTGTTTAGATTACTAAAATAAAACAAGTATGATATGGTCTTATCTTTCTATGTCATTGGGTTTTCACATATAAAGGTGTGAAATTTTGAAATAGCTCAACAAATTTTACATGTATCTTATTATATTAGCGTGTTACTTGATTTCACGTGTTTGGTAATTGACATTTATGATTTATCAACAAATTTGAAAATGCACATTCCGTGCATGCTGGAAGATATAGAAAGTTGGACAGTGGGTTGGGGGAAATGGCAATATTGGTCAATAAAGGTGATACTGAAATTTTTAGTTTATAGATTTTGAATTTTAAAAAAATACCCTTTACATTATTATTAATAAATTATTTATATATACATATATAATATATATTTTTAAGGGGATATTACAGAAATCACATATTTTTAAGGCAAAATTACAATCTATCCCTTAAAAGTTTATAATTACAGAAATCCCTCAAAACGGATATAATAATATAGCGATGATACATTAATCTGATGTGCGAGATACATTAATCTTTAAGTAAGATACATTATATTTTATACATGATACACTAATCTGATGTACATTTTATACATGATACACTATCTGATGTGCGAGATACACTAATCTGATGTACATTTTATACATGATACACTATCTGATGCGCGAGATACACTAATTTGATGCACAAAAATGAGGGATTTTGGAGATTTATAAAACTTATAGGGGATAATGGTAATAAGTAAACTAAAAGGTGGATTTCTGCAATTTTTCCTATTTTTAAACACATTGTAGAATTTAAATCGAAATTATTGAATTTTACAGAAATTCTAACTCCGACCCATATTCATCGACCGAATCCCACCGCCTTTTGATTCGGACTATTTGAGGACTAGAAGAGTCCCATTTTGTAATGAACCAGTTAGCATTATTTTTTAGGAAATTTCAAAAATATACCGTTTCACATAAAATATTATGTCATTTTTCTAATATATAATATTATATTTGATTAAATTATTATACATAATGAATTAATTTTCTATAAATTTTTTAATAATGTATAAAAAATGTTTATACACAAATATGGATTAAATTGGATAACAAACTCAAAATATAGATTGTTTTTTTCTAATAGACATAAAACATAATTTTCCCTTAATTGGAAATCACGTAATTTCTAATATATAAATAGGAGAAACTACGGTAATTAATTAGACATATTTCACTATCATGTATATATTATTATTAACTATATTTTTAAATATTACGTATTTTACCACTAATTAAGAGTTTTTTGTCATGTATTGAGGAAGATACACCTATCTAGATACATATATTTTGCTACCAGATACACTAAAATAGGGAGAAAATCGAGCGAGATTTTTGTTATGTATCTCGTATAAATGCAAATCACGATAGATACATACTAGATATATGTATGTGTATGTATCTGGTGTGATTTGCATGTATTTGGGATACCAGATACATATGAGAGTGGTGAGCGAGATGAAAGGGAGGCGAGAGAGATTTGTTATGTATCTCAGATACATGCGAATCCACTTGAATACAGTATATCTAGAATAAATTACACCTAATTTTGACCCCATATATTCCAAAATATATGTGTCAACTGGACACACAAAAATATAAAAAAATTCATAATATTATAAATTAGAATATGTCGATATAATTAGCTCTTAAACTAATGAAATTTATGTAAATTCCCAGTACCCATAAGGAAAAGCTAGTATCTCCTTATGTTATAGACAAAAAAAAATATCTAGCACAAGTTGTCTAGGTCTTTATCACACGTACCAAACAAGAACTAACTAGTGAATGAGCCAACACTCATTAAAAACTACAGGAAATTAATGACTATTCAATAATTTAAAAGATACCAGTGGTATTAAGGGTCCCATTTTGATGTTAGGGATCCCCACATGTATATCAGCATCAAATTTAAGGACTTGGTTTGATTTATCTTCATTTGACTTCTATCTTGGAACTTAACCCTAATTAATCCCCTCCACACACATAAAAGAAGAAAAAAAATATATATACAAAAAGAATTATCCCTTTGAGATCCTTCATATATGATAATCTGGGATTCTTTATTTCTCTCAATTATAGAGAGACCCTACCTCAACCTCCATATAGAAAATTGATACTATTTAGTGAAGATTAAAGTTTACGACAAATCTAGTATTAGGCCAAGTCTGGCCAGTCGGTAATAGTCGAAGGCATTAAAGGGGAGATAAGTTGCATGCCTATACTTTGGAGCATGATTTAGTATATAATTATGATCAAACCTCTCACATCGCATATATCATTGTATCATGTGCTTTATTTGTTAATGCTTAAACAAATGAGAAAAAACTATTTAATATTTTTAATTCTAATTTTTAATGGTTGCACTTAGGGGTGTTCACGGGTTGGTTTGGATCGGTTATTGGTCAAAACCAAAACCAAACCAACTTAATCGGTTTTAAAATTATCAAAACCAAACCAAACCAAATATAATATACATCTATCGGTTTGGTGATTATCGGTTTCGGTTTGGTTTGGTTCGATTATTCGGTTATTAACCATACACAAAAATAAAAGAAACAATTCATTTAAAATGTGAAAAAAGTGACAACAATCCATTCAAAACGAAAAATAGTTAGAATGACTAAATTACTAAACTTTCAATCAATAATTTTACTATCAATAAAGCTTTAAAATTCACTATATTGGCCTAGAAGGAAGAGACAATAACATTTTCAGTCCCACAAAGAATTGACATAGACACTCATATACATGAAATCAATAAGATAAATGTTTCATCTTGGGCATTTTTGCTTTCAATAAGTAAATTATAAAGAAATTTTAATGAAAATATGTATAAGATCTTTAAAATTGTTTATAAAAATAATANTTCGTTGCAGAAAAATAAGAGAAAACCTCTCTATTTATAGCCAACAAAGGGTAAAGGTCACAACCCTTTGGAAATAAGGCAACCTTTTAGAAAGGTCACAACACTTTGAAAAAGGCATAACCTTTCAAACGGTCACAACCCTTTAGAAAGAACACAACCTTTCATAAAGGTCACAACCCTTCGGCATAGTCACAACTCTTCAGGAGAGTCACAACCCTTCATTTCCTGTTCACACCTTTAAAACCCAACAATCCCCCACATGAATAGGGAATGGCTATTGTTAAAACATATGCATGATAAACTGTGTGATTAGTAATTAAGGATTGATTGCCTCTGGATAAGTGGATTTCCCTTTGAACTTTCCGTAGTGAACATATATCGGATATACTCGATCAATCGGTAGATTTGATATCTTTGAACCGTCGAGTTTTAGTGTATACCTAGACAACATAAGTCACACAATCAACCATTGAACTGTTTTTTGTTCTCATTGTTTTGTTCGTTTCAGCCATGAACACGTCTCGGTTTATAAGTGCGTAGAGAATTGGCCTTACCAAATTCTCCTTGAAGCGGCTTACACTTCACACTTACATAAGTGATTTCTAAATGTGTTATCCCGTAGATACACCATTTGATATACCCTGTATCAAACTTAGAAATCATTAAAAAGTCCTAATGACTTTATCCTTGTTATAACTGAACATTGTCTTATCATGAGAATGGACCATAAAAAATATTTTGACAATGTTGAACCGTCATCAATGACTTTGTTTGATCTCCTTGAACCTAGATCTTGGGATCTCCAGTCTTCTAGGTAGAGTTACCACCACAATGACTTGTTCTCGGCCATAGTCTCATTCCCTTTGATAATCTATCAACTCCCTCTCTAGTTAGGCCTTTTATAAGTGGATCCGACACATTATTCTTTGACTTTACATAGTCAATTAAGATAATTCCACTAGAGAGTAGTTCTCTAACTATATTATGTCTACGTCATATATGACGAGACTTTCCGTTATACATCATGCTTCATGCCCTACCTATTGCAAATTAACTCTCACAGTGTATGCATACTGGAGCTAAAAGGTTTGGGCTAAAAATCTTTCAAGAAATTTTGGAATCATTCAACTTCTTTACCGGTCTTATCTAGAGTGATAAACTCAGATTTCATAGTAGAGCGAGCGATACATCTCTGTTTGGAAGATTTCCAAGAGACTGCTCCTCCACCAAGAGTAAATACATATACACTCATGGATTTTACTTCATTTGACCCGGTGATTCAATTTGCATCAATATATTCTTCCAATACTGTTGAATATTAGTTATAATGCAAAGTAATAGTTTTTTAAGTATGTTTTAAATACTCCAAAACTCTTTTCAT
>NC_064293.1:11434218-11443600 GCF_019186545.1 Solanum stenotomum
ATCTGAACGCACTAAAAACGCACTAAAATCTTATAAGATATGTAATATTACAAATTAGAATGTAACTAAGTAATTAACTCCTAAACTAATGAGATTTATGTAAATTTTCAACAAAAAAAAAGGGTATGTATTCCAATTTTCACAGGGTATTTGGATAATTTTGAATATTTACATGGTTTAGTCTAAGGTATTATCATCCAAATAACATTTCTATATTAAAAAGCAATTAAATTTTATTAGTCTTAAAATACTGATTACTGACTAAAGTTTAATTAGGGATTAAAAAATCGATATGTTCCCATATCTCCTTATCAATTTAGGTTGGTATATAATCTTCTGATCCTTTTTTTTATTTGTAGCATTAATCATTACGCTTTCTGCAGATAGGTAAGGCTTTTTATGATATGGCATGAATTATTTAGCTATGACAGATTTGAATTTTTTTTAAAATAACAATTATTTTTGAGTAAATTTATTAATTTAACTAAAGCAATAAATTAAAAAAAAATTAGAAGGAACCAATATCTACTCAAGGTTGTATCAGTCTATCATATAATAAATACTTATTCGTATCGTTTATATCAAAATTAATACGTACAACTTATTGCGGTTAATTAATTTGATGAGGTATAAGTTTATTATAGCTAAGTAATAAAAAAAAGTGAAATATGTGTTATACATCTACAATCTATCAGTTTGACATAAACATTGCAAATATATTTTTAAATGTGATTGGGAGCGTAACTAAAAAGACTAAATTAATGTTTTTCTGAATATTGTTTAAATTTATAGAATTATGTAGCGGAAATATTCTACTATGAAGCTAGTTATGCTTATTGACATGAGAGTTTTGAGGCCCTGTTAATTTAAATTCATATTAAAAAGTTTCACTTTAGAGGTAAAACGTTTCAACTGAAAACAATTTCATATTCATGTTTGAATTTGAAAATTTTAATTTAGAATAGAGGAATATTTATTACTACATCACCGCCTCTAATTGTTTAAGTATCAACTATGATTGTAATTGTAACTAGTTATAAGTGTCTGAACCAACAAATGTTGAACTTTTTTTTTAAATATACGTGAAAGGATTTGGTTACACTAAAGATGGTACTAGAAAATTTCAAAGCATATATCTATTTTAAAAAAAGAAAAAAAAAAACAGTATGACAAAAGGGTTATTGATCTTTTTGCCACATTTCTATGAACATATATGATCATTTCAAAACAAATAATGTTTATCCCCTAAGGAATCTTCCTCTCTTCTATTTTGTACCATTCAATTTTATGTGTAATAGATGGGCTAGCTAGCGCACAGTCAAATTTAGAATTTTTCGAATATGGGTGCACCAAAGAAAATATATTAAGTGAGAATTGATCCGAACATGGGTGCACCAAAAAAAATATATCAAGTGAAAATTGATCCTTATTCCTTAAGGTCAAAAGCTCACCATTTAACCATGTGGACTAGTTAGAGGTCTTACGGGTGTTAAAATATAAATAATACAAATTTTAAAAAATATATACATAAAATATCTAATTTTATGAAAAAATCTCTAAATTCCCCCACCAAGCTAGCGTATACCTTGTCCCAACTGATGTCACAAGATAGCATTTCATCGATTTTTAAAAATTATTATATATGTAAATTATAATATATAGATTATAAGTAAAATAAAAATATTGAATATTATAACTATAAAAAATTGAGTATATTGAATTTTCTTTCCACGTGTGCCATTTTAAGATTATAATGCTTCTTTTTGACCCATTTCTTTTAAAGGTGATGCCTCCATTACTTGTCTCACTTTCTTGGTAATTAAATTTTCTAATTTTGAGTAATTTTTTTTTTTTAACCATAAGCTATATTTTTCTTTACAAGGTGATGTCTACTGCTTGTTCACATTAGTACCTATAAAAATACCCTAAAATAATCCTTATCTCTACTTTTTGTCTCCTTATTGTAAGGAAATTATTATTTTTTAATCAAATTTGCCATTGATGTATCATTTTTGGCTTTTCCTGCCTCTCTTATTTAACTTATCAGGGTATTTTTCTGTCAAAAGATACTTTGACTATTGTCTAATTATAGGCCTTGAAAATGTTATATCAGAAGCATTTCATATTACTTGATCATCTGTTGTATTTGATATGAAATAATTAAAAATGTATTTTATTTATAATGCTTCAAAACTTTAACGGACTATTATTACTTTAAATAATTATTTGATACTAAGGATAATATGAAAATTAAAATAATAAAACTTTTTGATTTTCTAAAATTGACTAGTTGAATAAAAATAAATAACTACTTTTAGCATGGGCAAAGTAAAATGAAATTGAGGGAGTAGTTGTTAGTGCAAAATGAACACAATTTCAATAAAATTTACTTATACTCTCTCCATTTTAGAACACTTGTCATATTTAATTTTTCGAGTGTCGAACAAAATTAATTTTAACTGCTATTTCAAAATATGTATTCTTTTCATCACATTGTATGAGAAGAATTGCAATTTTCATAAATTTTAAAATATTGAATTAATCTAACCAAATTCAGCTTCAAAGATTAATCAGATTATTCTCAAAAAATAAAACATGACAATTAATATAGAACATAGTGAGTAAATATAATATAAATAAATATGAATTATTGGAGTATCCAATGGAGCATAATAAGTCTAATTAAAGACACCTTTGCTTATGAACAAAGGCAAACTATATGAAAAAAAAAATGAAGAAAAATATGAATTAGAGACAAAATGTATTACCATTAGAAGTCCAACATAGACTTATTAATCTCATTGACTAATCCCCATCATTATGGAAAGTTCCATCTTGATAGGGTAAAAGGTCAAAGATAAGTTTGCTTAATACTTTATCAAAATTAGAAATAATTAAGCTTTATATAACTACTAGACTCTCACTAGACCTAACATGATTTACACTAACCGCCCCATGCATGTTTTAAACTACATTTAACTTTTGTGTTGAATATTTCTAATTCTTTAATAATCCATTAGTAGAGTAGTAAATTTTCTTAAGCTAGTATAAGAATTTTCCTTTTTAGAGTCTAATGACATAAATTAGCTGTCATTGACTGTAATATTCTCTTGTCTCTAATTATTACTGTAGATTTTTTCTTTTTTACTAATTTGTTTTTAATCTGAGAGAATGGTTATAATTGGAGGACCATAGGCAGATCTAGCCTTCGGCAATACATTTTTTTTTTCCATTTCGGATACGCATCGCGTAAGGAAGGGCTTCCTATCAAGAATTTTTTCATATTCAAAACTCAAACCCTAAAGCCCTAGTTAAGGGATAGGAACAACTCATCCGTTGCACCACATCCTTTGATGGTTCGGCAATAGATTCATGATTCATTCGAATCCAATAAATATTAAACTTTAAGTTAAAAAAAATACATAAATTTTAGATTGAACATAAAAATGATTTTTAAAAAATAATAAATTAAATGCGGTGAACGTGGATCAAACACGTGACCTTCAGATCTTCAGTCTGACGCTCTCCCAACTGAGCTATCCCCGCAACTGTGATTATTTATAATTTGTTTAATTTATCATCTATTTAATATATATTCAGGTGGAAGTTAGATCTTAAAATAATATATTGTGTTTTGTATATATATTTTTTAATAATAGTATCATCCTTATAATAATATGACTAATTAGTTCAATATATAATCTCAAAATTGGCATCGGTCCTTTGTACGACTTACAATATATATGCACATACAACTACTTACATACCTTCCTTGTCAAAAGAAAATGGCACATATTTATAGTGCAAAGTAAAAGTGTAATTTCAAAGGCGAAATCATAATTTAAATGTATGGGTTCTTTTAGAATTTCTAGAATATAGTGCATCACTAAACAACATAAAGAAAGAAAAGAGTAAACTAATTGAGAATTGATCTCTAGTCCTCTAGGTAAATAACTCAAACACTCAACTAGATGAGTCACTTAATCTTCATGCATGTTAGGCTACCAACAAATAATATTATATTAATTTTATAATATTTATTCTTATTTAAACGATATATACTTAAATTTAGACACTCTTGATAAAAACTATGTCTTTGGCGCAGTTGTAATGGTAAAGGTAAAGTGAAGGGAATTGCTTGAAATATTTGGTGTGAAGTGACCTTAATGGGCTTCAAAAATTGAGTAGTGGGAAAACTTCTTAGCCCATTTAGTCCATTTTGATTGGCCCAACTTTTAACGGGCTAGGGCTGATGGCCCATTTTCCTTACTTGTGTGCATTCCATTTTTCGATTTAGTTTTGCATAGAGCTGTCAATATAGATCGTCCAATCTTTTAATCAGAATACTACATCTTCGTGACTTCATGATTTTAGTTTTTTCATAATAGTATCTTCATTTATTTTGACTTTACTAGTAACTAAATCTGATAAATGAAATCTCAACTAAGGGTGTTTTTGGTACGAAAGAAAATGTTTTCCATGGAAAATGTTTTCCTGGAAAACAAGTTGATTTTTAACTTATTTTCTCATGTTTGGTTGGTGAGTAGAAAATATTTTCCAGAANCAAAATAATTTTCAAGTCATTTTAAGTAGCTTTGTCATTTTTATAAATTTCAAAATGATAAATATGGTATTTTATATAGTTATGTGTCTAATTAGTATATTTTATGAATGTTCAAAAATTGTCTCAAAAGGATTTTAGTTTTATTTAAATATTTGGCTATTTAGTTTCAATTAATTAATAGCTTATATTTTGAGTTAATTAGTTTATAATTAAGTTAATTACTATATAATTATGTGTCTAATTAGTATATTTTATGAATATTCGAAAATAGTCTCAAAAATATTTTTTTCTTTTAATTAGATATTTGGTTAGTTAATTTTGGTTATATAATAGTTTATATTTTTAAATTGTTTAGTTTATAATTAAATCAATTATTTTATTTCGTTAAGATTAAAGAGCTCGTAAATTAATTATGTTAGTTTGTCTTATTTAAATTGCTAGCCGAACTTATCCCAATTAATTCAATATGGCTACATCTCTAATCCCCGATTGGCTATGTATTAAATCATATGGCAAAGGCTTAAGTTAATTCCCACCAATCTAATTTTGGACTTGCATTTTGCATTTTTAGCAAACTTCCAGCAGCCTTTTTTCCCCACTGTTCCAGCCCATTTTTCCCACTGTTCCAGCCCAACTCCACCTATCTTCCAGCCCTTTCCAATCTTCCCAACAACAAATTAATTTCCAGCCCATTCCCAGATTTCCCTGACCCGGCCCACTCCCCTCTTCCTTNTTGAAAAACATTTTTCAAAACATTTAACCCAACCAAACATGAGAAAATTGGAAAACACACCCTAGTATTTACATAATCCCCTTTTGTTCAATGAAATAATTCACTTGGGCCTGGTCCACACGGACTGAGAAATTTTCAAGCCGTCCATGACAATGGATCTTAAAATTGTTAGCCTAGCCCAATCTTATATGGGTCTAACCCAGTATGAATATATGATGGGCTATATTGCCTAGCCTAATATGAATATTTTCGTTTGAAAAAAGATTTATCCATGTCAATTCTTTTGAGATTGACTAAAAAGAAAAATGAATCATATATATTAAGATAAATTGATTTTTTTGTGACATGTGTCATATTAGAGGTAAATAGTTTCAAAACTATTATGTTTGAGGTGGTAGTTAAGACTTCTCATAGTTTAGAGGGTAAATAGTGCCAATAATCCATGATTAAGGGGTAATTAGACTTCTCATAGTTAATGTGTGCATTTAATAAAATGTGTAAAGTTTAATAAGGGGATTTTAACTATTAACTCTATAAATAATCAATATATTAATTTTATTTGACTTTTCAATTTTACCTGAATAATGCACACTCCATATTCATCTAGATTTTTTTTAAAACTTGATGTTCACGTCAACTTTCACATACCTTAACTAATTTTACTAGATATATGTCATCTCCTACCACTAACAAAGGGGTCTAGAAAGGCACATTTAGATATATGTCATCTCCTACCACTAACAAAGGGGTCTAGAAAGGCACATTTGCATCTATGAAAGAAAGTAACAACTAGACTAGGGTTATAATTAGCTGCCTACCTTTTAGATACTAATGCAATGTTTCTATCTTTTTAACTCTTTACTTCATTACCTTTTTAAAGGGGTGTAGAAACTCATTTGATGGGATTAAAATTCTTTTATCATTAATTAGAGACCGAAAATTTGAATTAGAAGTTAACTAGTCAAAATTTATAACATAATTATTAAAAATAACTACACTTTAAAATAATTATCAAAAATGTCAAAATGTCAATATTTTAACAAATAAAGTGTATCCTAATATAACTCGTCTACCTTCCTTTTATTTCTCAAATTGGCTCCACTTTTTTTCTCGGGTGAATGAAAAAAAAATAAAAGACCCCCTTACCCACTTTTCTCTCTCTAAATTTTTTACCCAAATTCTAGCATTTCTCTTTCTCTCTCATGATTTTTTCCATTATTCCATATCCTCAAGTAACTTAAATCTTGTTTTTTTTTTAAATCAAATTCCTCCTTTTTTCTAAGAAATCTCATAAATTATTCAAAAGATTTTCAACCTTTGTTGAATCGAATTCGACTGATTTGCGATTGTTTTCATTAAGGAAGAAATTTTGAAATAATCGATTGGGATTCAAAGAGAATTTGACTGATTTTGTTGAACTTTGAGATTGTCGGTGAAATAGAAAAATGATCAGGTATTCATTAACTGCCGATTCTTTAATTTGTTTGGAAGTGATTCGAAAATGGCTATTGATTAAGTTATTCAGAAATGGATCTGGATCATATTTTGTATATATGTTGGATCTTCACCTGAATATCTTCATAAGTTACTATCCGAATAATGGATTTAAAGGTTAGATGATCACTGAGGTATTCAATTTGGGAGTTTCGGGGCAATATCTTATACAAGACACTTTGTTGGATGGCATCAACAATTCTAGTTATCTCTTCTATGAGTTGAAGTATTTTTGCATCTTTCTCACATGCAAAAGAACCCAAAGGAGATGAAAGTATAGAATCACCGGTCATATTTCAAAATAATTTGTTTGGGATACAAACAGTGAATGATTGAATTGTTTTGATTTTGTTGTATGTTGGATGCTTGGAATACAAAATAATTTGGAATCATATTTAGTAGATGTTCTATAAATTAGACATTGAATATAATATATTTGTCGAATACATAACATATAAGAAATACATTTTTGTCATGAAATACAATTTTTTTTGAATTACAAATTTTGATTGTTACTATGATTGTAAATTTGTACGTTTTGATGATTGGAATTAGGGGTGTACATGGCTGGGTTGGTTCGGGTTTTTCAAATATCAAACCAAACCATTTGTGTAGGATTTTTAAATTTATAAACCAGACCAAACCAATAAAACTCGGGTTTTTCAACCTCGGGTTTTTTCGGTTTTTCGAGTTGTTTTGAGTTTTTCTGGTAAAATATTCATACAAACATATAATTTACTTGTACTTCAAATATTTCTTTAGTCCTACCAAAATACAACTATCTAAGATGTTTCTTAAAAATATATCACAATATGATATGATTAATGACACTAAAATATCCAACAAAAATAATAATAATGAAATCACGTAAAACAAATATTGTAAATTAACAAGTCATAATGAAAATGATCATAATTTAAAAGTACTAAATCATGCTAAAATTAAGTTTAATAAGTATTAGTTACATGACTAAATATTAAAGGAAATTAAAATTAGATTATGTATTTTAATTGTCTAAACCAATGTAAAACTAAAGAACAAATATTCAATATTATCGTCATTCTTAGTGTTGAATTGATTTTCTTTTTGCATTAGTATTAATTTGATTTTGATTTAAACTTTATTATAATTACCAACATTTGTGGATTATAATCTTTATTGGCCCATTCATAATTTTAAGTTTTAAACTTGAAATAATATATTAAAAGATAAAAACTATGAAAAAGTATAAGAAATATTTAAAAATTATATCAAAGAAAATATTTTTATGTATAAAATAAAATTTTAAAATTATATATATAATGTCGGGTTGGTTTGGTCTCGGGTTGGTTTTTTTTAGTTAAAATCAAACCAACCCAAATATAGTCGGATTTTTTTTTTTCCAAAACCAAACCACTAGTCGGATTTTTTTTTCCAGATTGACTCGGTTTGCGATTTGGTTCGATTTTCGGTTTGATTTTATACACCCCTAACTAGAATACAAATATTGTTGGAATTTTAAGAAAGAATATACAAATCAATATTGTATCCTTTCTAAATGAACATGAGTTTACATAAGCATATGAATACATATATGCTTCTTAAATAACTACAAATCCATTTGGTGTACCTATTGGAATGAACACAAATAAATAAAGAAATGGAAATGCCATTATACAAATCCAAACATGAAAACCATAATGAATACAAATTCACATATCATACATATTGAAATGAATACAATCAATTACTTAATGAGAATTTTAAATGATATGTTCCTTTTTTGAAAATATTCTATCTCATGATTTTCTCCTTTTTGTTATTAAACAAATGAATTTTTTCAAATCAAACAAATAAAAAATAAATAAATTAGAAGAATAACAAACTAAAAGATTGACATTTTTAATAAATATTGAAAATATTGATAAGAGGGCCCTTTAAATGCTAAAATATTGACATTTTGAAAATTTCCCCCAAAAAATATCATATGGCCCAAATCCAAATTAAAAGAACTTGTTAGTTTCAAGTATTGTATGGTTAAAAGAAAGGCTCTTTGACAACCTCTTACCTAACATATTATGCTACTTAATTGACATAAAATAATAATAATTAGGATTCAAACGAGGATATCATAAATCTAAAACATAAAATCGCCAATCACAGTCATTTCCTTGAACCAAGGGACAAATTTAGATTGGACTTTGTGGATAATACATTTGTACTCCTAGATTAGTCTTTGTTATCTAAAACTCCTTATACAATTGACTTTTAAAGCCAAACAATCTTTTTATGTTCCAAGAAAAACGTTGATTGTTTAAAAGCTTTCTTACACTAGAATATTATGTGACACATTCCCTAAATCCATCAACAATCTCTATGTTGCTCCCATGTGTCACACCTTTTTTGTAAGGAATTTTGTTAATCTAAATTCTCACAATTATGGATCTAAGGGTGTGGTTTAATAGTCAATGATGTGGTTTTTTTCTATATGTTCTAGTCATGATGAACAAAATTACCTATCAAAGCGCATGCAAGTTGACCCGAACACTTATCAAAATAATTTTTAAAAAATCTCATTATTCGTACAATAAATGGAGGGGGGGGGGGGGGGG
>NC_064293.1:11443606-11469966 GCF_019186545.1 Solanum stenotomum
GAGTCAAATTTGTCATCTACTATGCAAAAATAAATAAATTTAACCCTCCGTTATATTGTTCGAGTTAAATTACCCCCGTCATTAATTACCTAAATGATTCAAATATACTCTTCCTATTTTTGGCTGTCCAAGATGAACATTCAATCCCGCGTGATACTGACATTTTGATGAAATAAACGCTAGAGATAAATGTCACGTCAACGTCCCTAACCCGTTTTACCCCTTCCTATAGTAAATCAATTGTACACTCAATCAAGATTTTTGACATGCTTAATGTGCTCTACCTAACTTTCGGTGGTATTAAATAGGTTGGGAAAGTTTATAAAGTTTTGAGGCTTTAAAGCAACTAGTTCCTATTTGAATTTTGGGGTTAACCAGTTTAAGTCATAATCACAATTCACTAGTGGCAGCCCTTTAATTGCTGGAGCAGGCTTCATTTTGGGCCCACAAAGCTATGAAAACTTGAATGAGAAAGCTCAGGCCCAGAGTACTAATGGGCCCATCTCTTATGACTTTTTTTTGTTCAAAAAGTCAAAACTTGTGTGTGAGTTTGTTTAATTTTCAATAGAGCTAAGAAAATTTAATTTAATGAAATAGTTTCTGTAGTTATGTCTTCGTAGGGATACCCCTTCGGTGTGAAAAAATTCTTGGTACGAAGTGTTTTTCCTTGAATGGGGCCTTACGCAATGCAAATTCAGATTAGTCTGGCTCCAATGTGAGTACTAGGCACCGGATGAAAAATCAAAAAAAAAAAAACAAGAGATACTCCGAATGGGACCCTATGAGGTGCAAATTCAAATTAGTCAGGCTCCAATGTGGGTAACGGACATCGGATGAAAAACAAAAAAGAAAAAGAAAAAGAGAGATACCCTTCAATCTCAATTTAGATACAAAATTTATTTCTAAAAAGCTTAAAGATTTTACATCCGCATTCAAAATCAAAATTAATAAATTTGAAAGATATTATATATATTGAGACAGATGAAGTAATATATATCATAAATTCATAATGTTTAAAATAATATAGGTAATTTGTTACACAGTGTTAATTAGTCTAGCTAGCCCCCAAGCTTTATTTTCAACCAAGNACACAATGCAAATTCAGATTAGTCTGGCTCCAATGTGAGTACTAGACACCGGATGAGAAATCAAAAAAAAAAAAACAAGAGATACCCCGAATGGGACCCTATGAGGTGCAAATTCAGATTAGTCAGGCTTCAATGTGGGTAACGGACATCGGATGGAAAAACAAAAAAGAAAAAGAAAAAGAGAGATACCCTTCAATCTCAACGTAGATACAAAATTTATTTCTATAAAGCTTGAAGATTTTATATCCGCATTCAAAATCAAAATTAATAAATTTGAAAGATATTATATATATTGAGACAGATGGAGTTATATAAATATATTATAAATTCATAATGTTTAAAATAATATAGATAATTTGTTACACAGTGTTAATTAATCTAGCTAGCCCCCAAGCTTTATTTTCAACCAAGTGACCAACTTTATAACATCAAGCATTAAACTAACCCCCAACTCCTTGCAACGTACTAGTATATAATAACATCAATTATGACATCAATGTCATAAACTATAGTCTTCAAGATTTTTCATAAAAGAGGCACATAAACATATATTATAGGTTTGTCCCTCAATAAGCACACGTTTATAAAAAAAACATCTATAAGTATATAGTATATAGCATCTACATTAGCACCATATATATGGACAAGAAACATTTCTATACTCAAAATAGGCTAAGGGTATAGTCATTATACTTATCTCTAACCTCTTCAACTAACCATACCTATAAGCACCTTGAATTTTTTTTATTATGTGCTCACACAACTGATGTGAAACTTTTTTTAATCTAAGATAATAAATAAAAAATGAACCCAAAAGTGTAAATTTGGATATATAATTGTTATACCAAAAAATATCATTAACAATATTAACTTAATTATCGCTAAATATATATTTTTAGCAGCAATAACACTCTTTGTGAAAAGTCACTAAAGCATATAGTGACATTAAATTCAATGACAATTAACTAATGTCGATAAAAGCAATTTAACACTCTTTTTTATTATGTATATTTGCTGCTGCTAAAAACTATTTTTATAGTAGTGAATACATAAGTAGGTAATCTATTAATTTTGTTTGGCTTGTCGGTGAGGGAAAAATAGTTTTTGCATCATTAATTAAAGCAACAATTGGTTTGAGATTTTAAATTATAAGTTCTTCTAGAATCTACACATTATTTTATACGTATGGAATATCAAGTTAATAACTACATTATTACTCATCGCAAAACAAGATTTACATGACCATTTACGTCATAAGCAATTTGTATTATTCGAAAAATGTATACGAAACTAAGTTATTGTAACCTTTTACGTATGTCCATTTGACTCTAACACCACAACTAAAAACCAAATCGCAAACTCCCACCTTCCATCCATACATCTCGTTAGCAATGTGTTCTGAGTATGGCACGTATCTTTTTGTTTGTGTCAAAGCCGTTTAATAGCTCACGTAAAAGGGATATATACAGAGAACCTATTGTTAATAAAACCTTCAGTCGGTTTTACTAATAGATTGATACAAGACATAAATTTTATTTTATTTTATTTTATATTGTGTAGAAAAGGAGAAGGGAATGTAGCAACATTCAACATCCCTCTAAAGCCCTAATAAATTTTGGTGGTTGTTAGTTTAGATTTGTTCCACAAGTTTTGGCTCTCCACGTGTCCTCCTGCAATTTTTGACTAATTTAGTGAAATATAATAGAAGTACCTACCCATCCCTACCCCTTTAATCCAGGACATGGGTGACAGTACTACATTAATAGGAGTATGGTGAATTTTTTTTTTATAAGTTATATATATTGAAGTCTGACTAATATAAAATTTTATCAAGAAATCAGATGTAAGAAGATAAATGTTTCATATCTATCAACTTTATTCTTAAAATTTGAAATCTCTAATATAAAAAAAATGTTATGGCATTTCAAAAAGGAAAAATGTCATAAACGTATAATTACCTAATTTACATTATAAAAATATAGTCCAAAGTTACATACAAACAAAACAAAATTTGGTATACAACTATATACATATGGTATACCATCTTATACAAAAATTTCAAATGTTTTTATTTTCAAAAATGTTTAAAACTTTTACATAGAATATCACACAGAATTATAAAAGGTATTTATATGTATCCACATACAATATAAACTAAAAAAATACGAATCAAGTGAATTAAAAGAGAGGGAATACCTAATCGGATTGTAAAAATGAACTTGAATTTTGTTAACATGTTAATCAATTTTGATTAAACATTTATGCCTTAAAAAATTCTTCAATAAACAAAATTTGGCTATGCTCAGCCTTAACTTCCTCTAGGAGCATATTATATTTAAGATGTTCTATAAAAACTAGACGATTCTATATTTGGTCAAATACCTAGAGATTAACTCTTATATTTCTTTCATTATTTCTGAACAAGTTCGACTTCTTACTTTTCATGGAGAATTAAATCCAGTAAGTAAGGAAGTGTGGCTGACTAATATTTTTCCTCAAAGTTATATTTTGGCTTTTACTCAAAATCATTATCAATCAAATGTCCGATAGAATATAATTTCAAAATTACCATCCCTTCATAACTCTGCTTCAAAATCAAATAATTATCGGTACATATAACTTAAATCAGAATTAAAATAACTGCTATGGTAGCCTGATATTCATTCCATATGTCCACACTATTATTTAATGGAAGTGATTCATTTTGTTTATAAGCTATTAATTACTATATAATAAAGTATGGAGTAATATTGAATAAAATATAGTTGAATAACAAGTTTTTTCTCTCATCCTTTAAAGCTCATGAATCCAACAATGCTAAAAAATTCCTAAAATATCAAAGTCATATATATCCATCCGTATACGAAACTTCATTAGAATTGAATAGTATTCCTTCAATTATTCTAATTTATATGGCAGTTTGAGTAAATACGAAATTTAATTTTCAAAAAGAAAAAAAATATCTAAAATTTCTAGTTTAAATAGATTATAGAAATTTATATAAGTATAAATCATATCATTAAAAATAAATTTAAAAAATATATAATTAAAATATTTTTGAACTAAAAAAGAAAATATGATACATCAGTTAATTAATAGGAGGGAGTATTTTTTGAACCTGTGTACATATGCATCATGAATGGATGTCACAAACTGGGGTACGTACTATATCAAGTACCAAACAACCTCCAAGCTCCCAACCTTCTGATGGGAACAACTCTTACATACTCCCTTACAAAATTATCCTTTTGTTTTTGGTATTTTTATTGGAGCTCGACCAAATTCAAATTCACATATTATAGGGTCCATTCCTATTGGTGACAATTCTAACAAAAATAATATTATATTCTTAAGCGCTTGAAAACACTGAAAATTCTGAATAAGAATAAATGAATCTTAACTATCCCATCACAATTCATATTGATTCCGTACAAATTATGTCAAGTGCATTGAATGCTCTGGAAGGCAGATGGCAAAAAAACAGATGGAAGTAAATTAATTAATTAAGATAGGTGAAGTGTTGCTTTTCTCACTCTTTTACTCTATTTTGGAGTACTATGTAGTAATTCACATAAGCCATGATATTTTTGCCTTATAAATAGTGCTCCAAATATCCCTATTTTTCCATCTCAACTTTACTTATAATTTGTTAGCAGTACATCTATATCCTCTCACAATTAGAATTCACTTTCTTTGCTTAATTAAGTCCAACCATGGAGTTGAAGTTTCTTCACATCCTTACATATCTTTCAGTAAGTTCTAATTACTTTATAATTACACTATTATTATTTATGTANTTTATATAAGTATAAATCATATCATTAAAAATAAATTTAAAAAATATATAATTAAAATATTTTTGAACTAAAAAAGAAAATATGATACATCAATTAATTAATAGGAGGGAGTATTTTTTGAACCTGTGTACATATGCATCATGAATGGATGTCACAAACTGGGGTACGTACTATATCAAGTACCAAACAACCTCCAAGCTCCCAACCTTCTGATGGGAACAACTCTTACATACTTACAAAATTATCTTTTCGTTTTTGGTATTTTTATTGGAGCTCGACCAAATTCAAATTCACATATTATAGGGCCCATTTCTATTGGTGACACTTCTAACAAAAATAATATTCTATTCTTAAGCGCTTGAAAACACTGAAAATTCTGAATAAGAATGGATGAATCTTAACTATCCCATCACAATTCATATTGATTCCGTACAAATTATGTCAAGTGCATTGAATGCTCTGGAAGGCAGATGGCAAAAAAACAGATGGAAGGAAATTAATTAATTAAGATAGGTGAAGTGTTGCTTTTCTCACTCTTTTACTCTATTTTGGAGTACTATGTAGTAAGACAGATAAGCCATGATATTTTTGCCTTATAAATAGTGCTCCAAATATCCCTATTTTTCCATCTCAACTTTACTTATAATTTGTTAGCAGTACATCTATATCCTCTCACAATTAGAATTCACTTTCTTTGCTTAATTAAGTCCAACCATGGAGTTGAAGTTTCTTCACATCCTTACATATCTTTCAGTAAGTTCTAATTACTTTATAATTACACTATTATTATTTATGTAAATTATTTTTAAAGAAGCTAATTTTATTTTTTTAAATATTTTAGTTGGCACTAGTGGCAAGTCATGCAGCTCTTCCTGTTACATATTGGACTACTAAGCTGCCTAATACTCCCATGCCAAAGGCAATCAAAGAATCTCTCCAGCCTTCTGGTAATTAATTAGTCTATCAAATAATTAGAATTAATCCATTATATATTTTCTTACAAATCCTTATGTGTATATATAGAACTTCCAAGGTTTAATATTTTTTTTTTGGTTTCAATAATCTGCAAATTAACTTGTATACACTGACATATAACAATTATTTATCATTTTTCTCTCATATTTGTCAATTTCTTTCCAACAACAGAAAACTGTTTCTCTTCTATTTAAAAACAGTTTTATGGCAAACACCATATTTTTTCAAAATAAGTGATTTTTGGCCTAGCAATGCCAAACAAGATCTTATTATTACTATGAAAATTTTATGGTAATTATATTATACATAAAAATATTGTATATCAAAAAATCTATGTTATACACAATTATTGTATGATTAAAGATTCTTTATACTATTACTATCACTTAAACTAGTACTATAATAACAATTTTTTACGTTGTTTTTCCCAAGTATTAGAACAAATATTCGATAAATGTTTTTTTTTTATTATATATATATTTAACTAACAAATATAATTATTATTTCTGTAGGATTAACAGAAGACAAAAGCACTTCAGTAAATGTAGGCAAAGGTGGAGTAAACGTCGGAGTCAACAAGGGTCACCCTTCCGGCGGAACAAACGTTAACGTTGGAGGCCATAAAGGCGGCGTTAACGTAGACACTCCAGGTGGGACCCACGTAGGCGTTGGTAAAGGAGGAGTTGGCGTCACAACCCCCGGCCACCACGGAAAACCACCAGTCTCCGTGGGTGTCCACCCTGGACCGTCACCGTTTATTTACAATTACGCGGCGAAAGACGATCAACTTAACGATAACCCTAACGTGGCATTATTTTTCCTGGAAAAAGATTTGCATCAAGGAAGTAACATGAACTTGCAGTTTGTGAAAAATGCTAATGGAGCTTCTTTTTTGCCTCGTGAAGAGGCGGATTCGATTCCGTTTAGCTCAGAGAAGATGCCGGAAATTCTTAATCAGTTTTCAGTTGATCCGGATAGTGAAGAGGGTCAGATTATGAAGCAGACTGTACAAGAATGTGAAGAGCCAGGTATACTCTCTTCGTTTCAATTTATGTGACAGTTATTTGATTTGATACGGAATTTAAAAAAGAAAGATACACTTTGAAATTTGTAGTCTAAAATAAGCGGGAAATGTTTATCTGACTATTAAATCTTTTTATTAAGTGTTAAATAAAGTTACTAAATTATTACTTCCTCCCTCCCATTTTATGTGAGGTAATCTGACTCGACACAGACTTTTAAAAAGAAAGGAAGATTTTTAAACTCGTGATTCAAAATGAATGATAGAAATTTGTGTGGCTGTAAAGGATAAAATAGACATTTTATAATTAAATTATTACTTAATATAGAAATGTGTCATTCTTTTTTGAACTGACTAAAAAGAAAAATAAATCACGGGACAGAAAGAATTAAAGAAAGAAAGGTAAGTAGGTAAATTAAGAAAAGGGAGTAATATTCTTATATTGATTATTCATGTATATACGATAGTAATTGCATAAATAGTATTTACATTATCGACATTCAATTAAATGCATCACTATAAAGACTAATATATAGGTACTAGATCAATTTTTTTAAAAAATGTATCATAATTAGGGTAGTAAATTTGCTTCTGACAACTTATAAATGCAATTTAACTTATAATGGAATATTATCACTCTATTATTCATGAAATTAAAATATATACACAAAAACTTGAACACTTTTTACCATACTTCCTCCGTTTCAATTTTTTTTATTTTAATACAAAATTTAATAAAGTAAAAAAGCAATTTTAATATTGTGACTTGATACGGAGTTTAAAATATTTTATGTAGGTATTAAAGGAGAAGAGAAGTATTGTGCAACTTCATTAGAATCCATGGTTGATTTCACCACATCAAAGTTAGGAAAGAAAGTGCAACCATTATCAACAGAGACACAAAATGAAAACACACAAATGCAAAAATACACAATCCTAGGAGCCAAGAAAATGGGAAACAATAATGACAAATCAGTAGTTTGTCACAAACAAAACTATGCCTATGCAGTATTCTATTGTCACAAAACAGAAACAACAGAGTCTTACATGGTATCATTAGTTGGTGCTGATGGAACAAAAGTTAAGGCTGTAGCTGTTTGTCACAAAGACACATCACAATGGAACCCAAAACATTTGGCTTTCAAAGTTCTTAAGGTTACACCTGGATCTGTCCCTGTTTGTCATTTCCTTCCACAAGATCACATTGTTTGGGTCCCTAAGAACTAGAATATCATATTATTAGATGACATATGTTTAATTGTCTTCTAAATATTTGGGTTGTTAATTTTATGTATTATGTAATAATACAAAGTATGTTGTGCTTGTTATACTTTTGTCTTGTTGTATAATCATACTTTACTATACAAATAATAAATAATATATGTTTCACATTTATAACTTCTTGTGTATCATTCTCTTCCTATTTTTCGTCTCAATTAATAAATATTTGGAATCTTTCTATACTTATAATTGGCGGGAAAAAAATGGTATGTTTTGGAAAAATATCCCCAATATGCTCTAAGGACTAAAATTAATGATGTTTTTTTTTCTCCTAAAGTGTTTAATTTTAATGGTATGATAAGCTCTTGTTTAAATATTAAACTCTAAATATTAAAAAAAAATCACATTTTTGTTATTCATTTTTAATTTTAAGTGTTTAATCTTTCGATATCCACGTTGGAGTTCGACCAAAGATTTGGGTCATATGAATTGTCTCATCTAACAACTTATATACACAACTAGTAAAATTACCCGCGCTTCGCGCGAGAATTTAATATCACGGAACTTATAAAATAATACTTAAAGCCTACCAGTCATTAAAACTAAAGCATTATATTATTTTACATACAAGATTACGTAGTAATGAACATTAATAATGTAAAGAAAAATGAAAATTATAACATCTTATCATTTATCCTTAAAGCATAAGCACAATGACTATAAAAATAATACCAGGATCTGTAACATAAGCAATGGTGTCAGTGATCAACTCAATAGGAGCAAAGTACACAAATATTTAACTGTGCAGAAGAAGAAGAAAAGAAGAATAAGAAGTTCAGAATTTTCGTTGTTTTAAAATGAGAGGAAATTCCTATATTTATAGACAACAAAGGGTAGTGTGAACAAATGTTTGTTGTGCCTTATCGGAAAGGTCACAACTATTTGAAAAAGTTGCAACCCTTCGGAAAGGTCACAACCTTTCATAAAAGTCACATCTCTTCATAAAAGTCGCAACTCTTCATTGAAGTCGCAACTTTTCATAAAAGTCACAACTTTTCATGAAATGGAAAGGCTAGTTTTGAAAATAAATAAATTTAAAATGAAATTCTGGCTTGTGGTGGCGTCACGTAGGCGGGCCTAGAATTCTCTTTTATATAAATATATGATTGGGGACAATGTGATTTTCTTTGTTTTGGAATACTTATAATTTATTTCACAAATTGAGGTTCATAACCTCTAGCAAGCTTGCATACTTTGAAACTTTATTTGCTTGCAGTTTGTCTATTTGTACTCATTCATTCGCAATAAAATGTATCGAACTCGAACTCTACTTAATACAAAGTCACATTTATTAAATTTAACGGTAAATTTAGATTTAATCAAATTTTAATATACATACCTAATATTGAGTGGAAAAAGAGAAGAAAAAGTTACAGACCACACGTCTATTAATATTTGAAGGTCGTGGACCAACTCCTTAATGGTTCATTAATAACTAATAAGTCTGCTAAGAAAAGGTTGATGTGAGTGCTAACAACTAAATTAAAAGCCTTGTAGAAAATTTCTTCATGATAAATATACATTTGTCATTATAATATATGTAGGCCACATTATTCACTATTCCCACCATTTCTATTTACATGTCATCAAAACGACAAATAGATGTTCCTTAATACTTGTCACTTCATAAAATCAATACATAAATAACATTATTCTTCATATTTTATTCTTGAGAGTTATTAGTCTTGAAAGTATGAGTTTGACAAATATAGGAAAACCAAATGATTCATTCATGTTCATTGGTTAATTTAATTAATCAAAATAAATTAATTTATATTCATTTATTGAAAACTTGACTTCAAGAGACCACTAAATAAGGATAAAATGATACATTTACCTAGTTTCTTAAGGGGCGTGAAATTTAAAATGGTGACATGTAAATAGAAACGGAGGGAGTAATATAAGATATTGTTTACTAAGTTATTCATGTTTATTAGATCCATGAATTGAGCAATATTAAGAGGAACAATTTCTTTAATGTTAAGGTTATAACACTTGTTCTTCCGGATGGATTAGTTGATTTGGAAGGTGGTCATCCACATAAATAACCTGGGATCGATCACCTCTTAATACCTTCTGAATCGAGCATGTTGGAGATTCAAAAAAGAAAAGAAAAGGGTGTAACACTCCCCTATATTAATTAACAAGTTCTCATTCCAAAGAGTTGCACCGTTTGAAAACAATTCGAATTCCTACTTTTTGCAGCTTAATTTTACATTCATCAATGGGTCCAATATAATTTCTTTTCCGATTTTTCTTAAGTGATTTATCCTCCATTTTTAATTAGAGATAAACTTGTCTTAAAAGTTAAAAATACATTTATTTTTGGTAGTTGAATTCTTTCTGTCTCCATAAATGGATTGACATTAACATTATTCACTATTGTTTAATCAAATCTATGAGGTAGTCCATAAAGCTAATTATTTATTAGGCTCTCAAAATTTGGCTGCTTAATTAGCATGTCATTATACTAGGTCTGCTACATTAATCATTAATTAAAGTCAATAATATATTCTATTTATTCCATTTTATATAGCACAATTATTTAGTCTATTACAAAAAAAAAATCATATACTTTTAAATTTGAAATTACTAATTTTACAATTTCATTTGAAGGAGCGAAGGGCTTAGAGGCAGATTCAAAATTTTAATATCAAGTGTTAATTAATTGGGTTTTAAATTTAAAATTTATGCATATTTAATAAATTTCTTAACACAAATATATTATTTGAGCAACAACTGATCAGTACTAGATTTAGTCAAATTCGCATGTGGACTTCTAGCTCTACCCCTGTTTTTTCGAAAGCGGATAGCGAGATTACAACTTGATAACTCAATACATGAACTAGGACTGGACTCAAAACTCAATGTTGCCTCATCAAATATACCTAAACTTATATAAGTAGGATGCATTAGTAGCACAATGTGTGTGTTTCTCATCTTTTTGGATTTCTAATTAAGCCACTTTGTCATAGACACACTGTTGAATCTTTATTCACACACACATATGTAAATGGATAACACTACATAGTACATACATACATATTTACCATAGTGTATATCCATGTATATCCTTGTATATTTCTATTTATATCCATCTTCAAGCACTATCAAATTAAAATTCTCACAACATTATATTATTACAATGTATAATGTATTGTACACTTGTTTAATTTCACACTGTTATACGATGTATATACAACATACATTACTGTAACAAAAGTGTTATATAATGTTACCTTTAAAAATGAGTGTGTGAGACCCTCAAAGTTACATTAACTTTTCATTGAAAGGTGGATTTGTCATGTTTTAAGCTAGCATTTTACTATATATATATTCTCAATTCTCAAATATTTTTGAGAAATCAGATTTGGGTGAAGTTGGTATTGAAGTTTCAAAATGTATTTGATCATAGTTTTGAAAACATATTTCACATTTTTTTTTTTTTTTTGAAAAATAAGAATCATGTCTTTTAACCATAAGTTTGGTACAAAATTATCATTTTTATAATGAACTAGACAATACATTATCTCAAAATCATAACATGATATTGGACTAAAAACTTCTAATGGCATAATTACTAGCCATTACAATTAGTACGAAACAAATAATAATAACAATGATGATAACTATCTATTCTTTAATTAATATAATTTTTTCACTTCACGACTACCATGTATTTCATATCAAATGAACTAAAAGGGTTGATAAGGAATTAGTTTGAATCACGGGCTTTTGTATAAAATATAAAAGTATAACTTGCATAAATCTCATAGTGTAAGGTATAATTACATTCTATCCCTACTCTTTTCTATTTTACAAAAATCCCCTAAAGTATCAGCCATCCGGACACATAATTGGCTGTCCGGATACATTAATGCTGCCCTACAATAAGTGTCAATCTGTTGCGCTAAAACAAGAAATAAATCTGAAAATTTAATAAAATCTCATAAATTACGCTTACGTTTTTTACTATCAATTAGACTGATTTAATATATGTATTAATGTGGTTCATATTTATTGTATCAGATACATAGATGCAAGATCTTCACATTTTGCCTCAAACTGAACAAACTTTTTATAATAACATTTTTGTATCACCATTTATGAATTTGATACATACACTTGTATGGGACTTTAATATATCATATATACATAAGTTAATAAGTATCATATCTATTGTTGTGTGTCAAGATCGCTATACACGCTGTTATGTATCAATTTGTTAATCACTTTATTAGATGTCTATCTACAATAAAAAAAGACGATATCGACGGATTCAGATAGAATATTTTTACCACACATAGTTAGCTATGAAAATAGTAAGGTTTATGTATCACGCGTATGATTTGGTAGTGTGTATGGATACACGTCCTTTTAAATTTGGATAAGGTAGAAGATACATAGTCACACCAAGATACATGATAAATGATACATTTGGTAGAAGTTTTGTATCAAGTATCAAAACTAATTAAGGTTATGTATCAAAACTAATATTTGAACATGATACACTGTGCATGATAAAATTGTAATGTATCGTAGTGTTGAAACAAAGACATTATACATTAATTAAGAAACAAAATTAACTTAATACAATAAAAATCTAGTTAATTTATTCCAAACTATAGTCGTAAGATAATTTAGTAATTTGAACACGATACATTGTGCATGATGAAATTGTAATGTATCATAATGTTGAAACGAAAGTATTATACATTAATTTAAGAAACAAAAACAACTGGATACATTAAAAATTTGAACCCATATATATCAGAAAAAGATGAACAAGAAAAAATCGAAAAAAAAAAATCAACAATCTGATTTGTTTCGACTTTTCCTTCTCAACATTCACTTTAGAAGACGAATGTACATCCATTTTTTTCTACATTCACTTTAAAAGACGAATGTACATCCTTCTTCTCCTTCTCCTTCTAAACATTCACTCTTGTATCCTTTTTTCACTATTAACAATGACGTCATCCATGGATCTCGATCCGAAGTCCTTACCAGAGCCCACAAATAGATCATTTTCTTCAAAGATTGTTAATCCTAGATCATTTTCTTCAAAGATAACACACCACATAGCAGATGCAACTCTTCTACCTTTTTTGGGGGGTTTTCCACATTCACTTTAAAAGATGAAATTTCATACTTCTTCGACTTCATCTTTTAAATATTGTGATTCTCCATTGTTAATGAATCCTACAATCTTTTGAATCAATTTTCAGCCCAATCATCATCATCGAAATCATAATGAGTTGATTAGATCTATTTTCATGAAAATTTTCATCATCAAAGTCAAATACACAAGGTACCATACTAAAAAGAGGAAGCATAATTCATATCATGTATTAGAAAATTGTAAAGAAAAAGTTATTTTTTTTTTAAAAAGGACATCTGAAGAACTGGAATAAAAAAATTAATGAAGAAATAGTTCTACATCTTTAGAAACTTGAAATCAATGAACTTGAGAGAGAATAGATCCGAAATTAAAAAATTGAGTAATTGGTGTAACTGTTGATATATGGGAGTGATTTTAGGCGTAAATTAGAAACAAAATCATTGGATTGGAAGGGATGTGAATAATGTATCCGGAAAAGAAGAGAAAACGATGAAAAGAGGAATTTTTGATATATTTTGAAATGGTAGGGAATTTTAGAAAATATGAAAAGAAAGATTGTGTAGTTAAGTAATTTATCCAATATAAAAAGGGTAACTTCAAAATTTGAAAAGAAATCGACAACTATTTTTTGGCTCAAAAATAGATTTTTAACACATTCCACGATTTGGTTTTCAAAATCTCCCAAAAAGTAAATAAATTTTATGACCAAACAAAAATTTAAATCTATATCAAACGAGTTAAATCTTTCTGTTCTAATAATTATTGTGATTCACTTAGTTTACTGCAGGTTCTATTAATAGGGGTCTTGCCGACTACGACCTTATTTATTAATTTAGTAAAGTCAAGCTTTGGCGGTGGAATTGAGGTGACTTATTGAGGCACGAGTGCATTTACTAGTTTTGGGACTTCGCTTATTTTTAAATCAAGATATATACTTTTTTGGTTTTTTTGATTTTGTAGCTGATATTACACTAATAGCATAGTTAAAGGTCGACTTAGGATCAAATATGACAACAAATACCAGTTGCATCCCTAAATTGAGGCGTGACATCCAAGTCCCAAGCTATTCCCACATAAGAGACACAAAAATACAACAATTAACATTCTCAAACATCATAAACCACCGACATGAGTTGTGGTGCACTGGTGGGAGTGCTTCACCCTTAACCAGAGGTCTCGGGTTCGAATCCTTAGTATGGAGAAAATCATGTTGGGAGCGTCACCCCTGAATGGACCCTGCAGTGTGCAATTCGAATTTAATCGGAGCTCCAATGTGAGCTCCGGACACTGAGTGGGAAACCAAACAAAACATCATAAACCAAATTTCACATGTGCATTAGATGTCAGGAAATATATCTGCATCAACTAAACTGTGAACCTTAGCCAATGGAAAAATAATTATCCTATGGTGCTTATTAATGTTTCCCTGTAAATTTTCTTTCCCCCCTTCTTGTTTATTGAGTTTTTGGGGACCAATAATTCCATAGAAATCAGTTTATATGTGTAATTTCATATTTCATTTTCAATTTATCGAGGACATGACCTTAGATAGGAGGGTATAGAGGCCGCATACTAATTAAGGTAGAAAATTAGTGGATAGTGAAGGGTTGTTTTTGCTTTTCGAGGGTTTAGGTTTATTAGTGTTTATCATTGCACTAACTTTATTATTAGAGTCCTTGCTTTTGATATCTATGATTATTTGTTGTTTACAATGTTTCGATTGTCACGGTATTTTGTTTTTTTGTTCCTTTGTTGGAGGCTTTGCATTGTTTAGTTGCTATGATTTCTGCATTATTTTCTTCTTCTTTGTACTTAAATTTGTTGTATTTAAGCCAAGGGTCTTTTGGAACAATCTTTCTACCGCCACAAAATAATAGTAAAGTCTGCATACAATCTATGCTCCCCAAACTCTACTTGTGAGAAAGTTGTAATAGTATTGTGTGATGTAAGGAGCGTTTATCGCAATGTTTTGTGTAATAATGCTTTCCCTGATGCAAGTACTATTTAGTTCATCATGCACCATGCTTGTATGTTTGGTTTGTATTTCAAATATATGGTAATGGTGATTATGAGTCTTTGTAGAAAAATATTATATTCCTCAACCAACACATAACTGGTGTGATTTGAAACAGGAAAAGAGTATGTGATCAATTAGTTGATCAATCAATCACTGGTGCTATATAATAGAATTGCTACATGAAACTTCTCATAGAATCATCCAAACAGTATAAATCAACTAACTATATATATGCTTTCTTACAAAACTAAATGATATTGCACTTCACATAAAAATGAATAAACCAATTTAGTTAAAACGATCAAATACACTATTCCAAGTATAATAGTGTATAACATACAAACAAATTTATCTATCTCCAAGCACCATTAAAATTCTCACAACACTGTACAATGTATAATAGTGTATAACATATTACGGAAAATTTCACTAGTTTAGTACCTAATTACCTCCATTCCCTTCACTTTTCATTATTATGAAACTTACAAAAATTTGGACTTCTGATACATGTATCTGGCGCGTCCAGATACATGAATCTCGGATACATGGGTCAATATAAGGTGTAATTTGTTCTAGATAAAATTTATCCAAGTGGATTGACATGTATCTAAATCTCTTCATGACTAACATGCATTTCTAGATCAAATGACCGAAATAAACAGATAGAAATTACAACCCAAACTTATAAATTTTACAACATAACTAGTCCATGACCCCAAGTCCCAGACTGTTCCCTTCAAAAGAGACACAAAAATACAACAACATTCTCAACATTCTCAAACACATTTCACACTATGTTAACCAAATGGAAAAATCTTTTTGGCTAGAAAATTTGGTTAGAATTTGGCCAGAATGGTAAAATAACATATTTCACACTATGTTATTTTACCTTTTTGAATATTTTTACCCTTTTAACTTTAATACCTTTTAATTAAAAAATGAAAAAAATATCAATTTTTTTTAAAATAAAAAGGATATTAAATAAATAAAACATCATGTTTGTAAGAAAAAAAAAATGATACCTAAAGCCCCTTTGAACTTGCATACTTTGTATGACAAGTGTTGAGATCGTAAATAACAAGACATATGACTAGAGGTCGATTTAGTAGATCTAGTTGGTCCATTGATTTCTTTTGGCTCTAGCTAATTGATTCGTAAATGATTGGAAGAAAAATATATAATTAATGAATTGGTTCGTAAATGATTAAAAATCACAGTGAAAAAACAAATAATATAAAGCATATTATAAGGTTATGAAAAGATTGCAGTGATTGTTGCTTACTTATAATAATAAAATAAAAGGGATCATATGAAATGTATGGGATGGGTTGTTTGTTGTGTACTTTTTCTATTGACCATTTGATTATTGATGTGTGATAATAAACGTATACCGTAGAAAATAACAAAGTGGTGTGTCTATATATAAATTATAATAATAATAATAAAAAAAATTACTAGTTGATCACAAGCAGTATAGGCCCAAGAAAATGAGTCAATTTAATAACAAATTATGCAAGTCTTATTACATAAATACAACTACAATTTAATTCAATTCAATTCATTTAAATAGCATTTGTTATAGTCTTACATATTTAGGTATATGCATTGAATTTTTGATAGTAGATCCATATTCAAAAAAATGTTTGTGATTGTTTTAGAAGAAATGAAACAAAAAATATGTTAGAACTAGGACGGTTATTGTATGAGGTCTACCCAATACTAGATGCAGAGGCCGGCACATAATAGATTGATATGAATATCATGAGTTGTTCGTAATAAAATCAGTTATAGCTGATATCTTTTTCTCGATTCCTTCTTCCATAATCAGAGCTTAACTAACGAATTGAGTGCGGAATTTAACGAGTTTACAAATCTTTTAAAAGTAAAGAGTTTAAATTTCATTAATCACGTATAGTTGCTTTTTCTTATTACCGCTCTCCCCAAGTATTTTTAATACTACAAAGAAGAGTGGAAAAAACAGCACAAACAAACAAAATATGTCTTAATCATTTCAAAGAAATATGGGTACACATATCTTAGTGTTTTTTGGGTTCAATCTAAATCATCTGTTTTCTTTTAATTTCTTTTGTTAGTTTTTTCTCCAAGTTTAGCTTTATTACTTAATGAATACATCCCTTATATTTTGAAAATCAAGTACTTATATTTCTTATTCATATTCATAATGTTTTTATGATTTTACTCTGTCCATCTGATTTAAATCATTCAAAAATTACGATATTAATTTTGAAATAATGCTACGTCAATGTCGATCACTACAAAAATATGAAATAAAGACTTTATTAGCTTATATTTATAAACAACAACAACANACCTCCAGAGGACCTTCCTCGGTACTTTGTCATAGGCCTTTATCAGTAATGGCTTTTAGCTAATTAGAATAGGATCCATTAATATACGGGTAATTCAGGTTGAGTATTGTCAATTACGTTCCGTTGTAATTTGAAGCGTATAATATTTTAATATATTGCACCAAATTTAAATAATACAAATCTTTTAGGAGGTAACAAATGATTGTAAGAAAAATATTCTTAATGAATTCATTTGTAAATAATTAAAATAAAAAAATTAGTTAAAACGAACCAAGCCTATTATAAGGTAACTAAATACGGGAGTTCAATATATGTTACTTTTTTGTCCTAATTTATGTGATATAGATAAAATTTGGAGAGCCAATTAAATTTTAATATGATATTGAAATATTTAAAGTTGTTTAATTATTGTGATTTTACAGTACCTTTTGCGTGATTTTAAATTTTTAAATAATGTATGTTACTTCCCCGATCTCAATTTATGTGGTTGACAAAAATTTTAGAGTTAACCAAAAATTTTATTAAATATTTTAAGTTGTTAATTATTGTGGTTTATCGTACCTTTTACATAATTTTCAAATAATATATGTTACTCCTTTTGACTCAATTTAGATGACATTGATAGAATTTTGAGAATAATTTATTTTTTATATGTCTTTTAAATTTTTAAGTTTTTAACAATTGTGATTTATAGTACTTGTTACGTCATTTAAATAATATTTGTTACATCTTCTATTCTAATTTATGTGGCATTGATAGAATTTTGAGATTCAACTGGATTTCTTATATGTCTTTTAAATATTTTAAGTCATTACTTATTGTAATTTATATTTTTTTTAATAATTTTTAATATATAACATAATGAAAAAATAAAATAAGATAAATGAATTAAAATTTAAAAATATTAAGTTTCAAATATCGAAAAGAATCATATTTTTCCTTGTAGTACTAAGAAAAAAGTTATATTTATCATTCGTCATATTTTTTTGATATATTTGATCTTGCCATCCAACTTGGGACACATATTTGTCCTTCGACAGTCAAGTCTCATGTCCCACTCTTATTATCCTATGTGGCGCTTGTATGAATATATTTTATCCTAATTCAAATTTGCTCTCAATTTAATTCTTCTATCCACCCAATATTATACCTTACCTATCAAACTCATTCAAAGGCCAAACACATATACACAACCCCTCAAACTTGTCCTCATTTTTCATTTTGGCACTCTATCTTAGTCTTGTTTCATTTTAACTCTCAAACTCCTTTTCTATGTACCATTTAAATACGAAATACTAATTTTTATTTATCTCTTTCAATTGCAATTTTTTTAATTTAAAAATCGACGTGTGTCCATTAATTTTCGTAAATAAAAATTAACAAACATTGATTATTTTGAAATAATAATATCACTTTTTGAGATTTTCTCTATATTTTTTCATGAATATAAATTGACGAAAGTGATTTGATTTTCTTTCTTAAGCATTTAATTAAATTAAGTTACACCACATATTTTATTTTTTTCATATAATTTTGGCTATTAGAATTTAACGCAAATACTCGCTTTGTAATTTTTAATCTAACTCAATACGAATTTTTTTAAAAAAAATTTATCTTCTATAAGAGTTAAAAAAAAGGGGACTCTAGTTCATTCCCAATAGCACTACTAGAAAAATGCTAAACCTCGACAGACTTCCTCAGGCTGTAAATGGTTCTTTAAGAAAGAGGACCAACATTGTCACGCCCCGAGGCTACCACCTTGACGTAACACGGGACCTAGGATCACGAGTGACACCAAGTTAACCCTGCGTCTGGCATATCATAAGCATACTATAAGAGTTCTGAATGAAACATGTAATGTGCGGAAGCTAAAACAATGGATAAATGAAAGTGGGGGAAAACCCGACTAGTCTAAATATGTAAAACATACTAAGAGTTTAGTGATAACTGAAACAACCACTTAACAACTCAAGCTGAATCTACTATTATGTCTGAAAAGCCTCTAACTGAGTTGAGTTGCTGGGACATGCCCCCCAACTAACTCTATCAAAAGCTGAAAATTGAATATAAAGACTAAAACGTAAAGCATGTCTATTGTCTTTAAAGTATGAGGACTCACCACTGAAGTTGCTGAATGCGGACCGAGGAATCGATCTAAGCGTGATCTGGATGCTGAGTACCTAAACCTACATGATGAAAAGATGCAACGCAGAGTAAGTGTCAGTACTTGGAATGTACTGAGCATGCAGGATATAGATATTACGCTGAACAAAGCATAACTGAGCAATGACATAATCTGACAGAGATATAGTTATTGAAATATACTGAAAAGCTAAGCTAAATGCAATGACCAAGTTCTAATCATGAACATAACATGTTGAAACTGAATGCTAAAATATATACTGCAAACCTGGTCAAATGCAATAGAGTCTGACTGTGGGAGCTACTGTTAACCGACATAAACCACGTGAGGTAAATATGGAGTCCGATGTATCCGCCCAAAAAGAGGACCTAATATACCTTGCCAGGGGTATAAAGGCATGACTGGCGTGATCACTAAATCTGATGTCCACAAAGGGGACTTATAATCCTACGGGGGCACGTAGTTCTGGGACTATGAGGTACGCTGAACCCTAGTCCAACAACTGAATATGTATATGACTGAATGTAACTGAAATGCTGAATAGCTCAAAATACTGACATGCTAACTGAGAATGCAACATCTATGTACTGACAATGTGACATTCGAATCAGGAGCATGGTTATCTGTTTTGACTGACCTAGCAAGTATAATTCATGAACTAAGAGAATTTATACAAACTAGGATTCTGAGTTTTATACAAGGAATTAAGCAAACTTTCCAAGAAAACATGCTATTTCGATTAAAGATTCTACAACAGATAAATCACAACAATTCTCCAAGGTTTTTACAAACCCTAGGTCTAAATAAGATATATATAATCAAGGAATTGACTTAATTCTAGGCACCTATTGGATGAAAGGAATCCATTAGTGAAATTCCACATACCTGGTGATGAAATCTACAGAGAAATCCTTCGATTTCGGGTTTGAAACTTAAAGAAAACCTTCTGATTATTCTTGGGAAACAAGCGCATCTTTCTTCTCCTTTTTGCTCTAAGTTTTGATGATTTTTGGTGAATAAATGTGTTGGGTAGGTTCTGATTAGATTACTAGTCTTAAACTGAGTAAAACGACGTAGTTTAAATGTCCAACACATAAGAGAAAAGACCAAAATGACCCTGACTTAAAAGCTCACGAAGGCCAACCACGGAGCCACTCACGCACTGTCAAAGGGACCACGGCTCGTCAAGTGGGTCGTGGTTCTTGGCCAGTGCTTATTGGTCCCTGGTACCCCCAACTACGGTCCACTTCATGGACTGTGTGAAGGACCACGGATCGTGAAGGACACTGTGGTTCTTCACCTGGAGGCTGGGTCTACTGGTGTAGGTTGACGAACCACACCACGACCCATGTGAGGATCTACGGCCCGTAGAGGGCTCTCAGGTCCACCACTTCTGGGTGGGTGTGAACCACAATGAGGGTAATAGGTCATTTTCCTAATCAAGGCCCGTGAAATCCTCTGTGGTTCACCATTTTCTGTTGTTTAGTCTGAGTCTGATTTCTGAGGTGTTACAACATCTCCCTCTTGGGAACATTCGTCCTCGATAGAGCTATCAAAATGGATTGTCCCAACCCAACCCAACCCTAACGGGCTAGAGTTAAATGGGTTGGGACGGGGAGACCCTTTTAATTAAAGGGCCTATAAAATAGCAACCCAACCCAGCCCTAAGTGGGCCACGAGTTGGGACGGGTTGGCCCTTCAACCAAAAAATTAACAATATTACTCTCTTAGAAAGAGTATCTAAGAGTATCGAATGTTGACATTTATGAACACGACATTAATACATACAAATTTTCATTTATGAATCACACACTTCAGTGAATACATACAAAAATACATAATAGTCAATGTAAGATTTAGCGGAAAAATGTTGATCATTCCACCATTCCTCCCACAAAAAACTAGCTAGTTTAAAAGACTTGATTTTTTATTTTTAAAAATATTTATTGATAAAAACTTCACAAATAAAACACTACTAAAAATATTTTTAAATATTCATTGCCCACGGGCTGGCCTCTGAGGCTTGTGGCCTACGAGGCTAGCGGGCCAAATGAGGCTGGGCTAAAAAGCCTCGTTCCTAAATGGGCCAAAAAAATTAGGCCAACTCCACATAATTCAAGGGTTGGGTTGGGTCAGCCAAGCCCATTTTGACAGCTCTAGTCCTCGAATGAAGTCTAAACAAGCTGAGTATGGAGGGAATGAGCTGCAATCCCTACCACTAATTACTAGAAACTGATATCTAACTGAATCGAGTTCCAAGAACATGCAAATATGCAGAAATACAATAACAACTGAAGGAACAAGACACTAAGACTGATTTTATACAAGAGTAAACTGAGAGACTGGAGAGGAACTATTACCTGAAGCTAGAACGAAATCGGAAGGAAAGAGGTGAGGATACTTGGCCATCATGGCTGCTTCTGCTTCCCAAGTAGCTCCCTCTACGGACTGACTCCTCCATAAAACTTTCACTGAAGTGACTTCCTTATTTCTCAACCTACTAACCTGACGGTCAAGAATTTCAACTGACACTTCTTTATAAGTGAGACTATCCTTCACAACCAAACTCTCTGATGGTATTATTGATGCCGAATCACCCACACAATTCTTCAACAGGTAAATGTGAAATACTGGATGAACTGTTGTTAGTTCTGCTGACAACTCTAACTCATAAGCCGCCTTGTCAACCCTTTTCAGGATTCTATAAGGACCTACATATCTGGGACTGAGCTTCCATTTCTTGCCATATCTCATCACCCTCTTCATAGGTGACACCTTCAGGAAAACCCAATCATCGATTTCGAACTCTAAGTCTCTTCTCCTGACATTTGCATAGGACTTCTGACAACTCTGAGTTGTCTTTATTCTATCTATGATGAGCTGAACTTTCTCCATAGCCTCATGAACCGAATTTGGCCCAATCAAGGCTGCTTCACTTACTTCAAACTAACCAACTGGGGACCTGCATCTACACCCATATAGTGCCTCATATGGGGCCATCTGAATACTAGAATGATAGTTATTATTATAGTCAAAATCTATGAGAGGTAGGTGATCATCCCAATTACCCTTGAAATCGATCATGCAAGCTCTCAACATGTCCTCTAAGGTCTGAATGGTATGCTCTGCCTTACCATCCATTTGTGGATGAAATGTTGTACTGAGATTTACATGAGTACCAAGACCTTTCTGAAACAACTTCCAGAAATAAGAGGTAAACTGAAGACCTCTATCTAAGATGATAGATTAGGAACCCCATGTAACCTGACTATCTAATTGATGTAGAGTTTGGCGTAGTCCTCAGCTGAATTTGTAGTCTTGACAGCCAAGATGTGAGCAGACTTAAAAACTTTGTCCACTATCACCCAATGGAGTCATGCTGTCTGCGAGTATGATGCAAACCTGTAATGAAGTCCATGCTTATTACTTCCCACTTCCATGTAGAAATGCTAATCTTTTGAGTCATACCTCCTGGTTTCTGATGTTCTACCATAACTTATTGACAATTAGGACATTTAACCCCAAAATCTGCTATATCCCTCTTCATTCCGTTCCACCAAAAGACTTCTCGTACATCTTGATACATCTTAGTGGCACCTGGATGAATGGAATATCTAGAATTATGGGCTTTTGTAAGGATCTGCTTCCTTAGCTCACCTACATTAGGAACACATAAACGACCCTGGTAACGAAGCACACCATCTCCCCCTAGGGAGAAAACCTCAACTTTCTGCTGATGAACTGCATCTTTCAACTGAAGTAGTATAGGATCACTATCTTATATTTCCTTAACCTCCGCTACTAATGAAGATTCTGACCCATTCTGAACTATTACACCCTCTTCTAAAGTGTCTGTAAGGCAAACACCTAAGCGAGCAAGCCGGTGGACATCTTTGGCTAGCTCTTTCTTTTCCTCTTCAACATGTGCTACACTTACCATAGATAGTCTGCTGAGAGCGTCAATCACTACAATGGCCTTACCAGGATGGTAAAGCACATTCATGTCATAGTCCTTGAGGAATTCAAGTCATCTCCTCTAGAGAAGATTTAACTCATTCTGGGTGAACACATACTAGAGGACTTATAATATGTGAACACATTAACATGAACACCATACAAGTAGTGTCTCCAAATTTTTAGGCCAAATACTATGTCTGCAAGTTTGAGGTCACGAGTCAGGTAGTTCTGATCATAAACCTTAAGTTGTCTAGAAGCATAAGCTATGACCTTACCTCGCTGCATCAACACACAACCTAGGCCGACCTTGGATGCATCACAACAAATCACATAATCATCTGAACCATCTGGTAGAGTCAAGACAAGAGTTGTAGTCAACTTAGTCTTCAATTCTGAGAAGCTTTTCTCACACTCATTTGACCACTGAAACTTGACCTTCTTCTTAGTCAACTTGGTCAATGGGGAAGCTATGGACGAAAATTCTTCAACAAATCTCCTGTAATAACCGGCCAAACCCAAGAAACTTCTTATATCTGTTGGAGAGGTGGGTCTAGGCCATTGCTTCACTGTCTCTATTTTTTGAGAATCCACTTAGATTTTTGCGTTAGATACCACATAACCAAGGAAAGTGACAAACTGTAACCATAATTCACATTTGCTGAATTTAGCGAATAGCTGGCGATCTTTGAGAGTTTGCAGAACAACTCTCAGATGAGACGCATGCTCCTCATCACTCCGAGAATAAATGAGGATATCATCAATAAAGATGATAAAGAACAACTTCAAATATTGTTTGAACACCACATTCATTAAGTCCATGAAATCTGCATGAGCATTTGTTAGTCCAAAAGACATAACTACAAATTCATAATAACCATACTAAGTTCTGAAGGTTGTTTTCGGAATGTCACTATCTCTAACTTTGAGTTTATGATATCCGGATCTGAGGTCTATCTTAGAAAAATAACTAACACCCTGCAGCTGGTCGAACAAGTCATCAATCTTGGGGATGTGATACTTGTTCTTGATTGTGACTTTGTTCAACTGGCAGTAGTCAATGCACATTCTGAGAGAACCATCATTCTTTTTCATGAACAACACTGGAGCACCCCATAGAGAGATACTGGGTCTGATGAAGCCCTTATCTAGAAGGTCTTTAAACTATTATTTCAATTCATTTAGCTCAACTGGAGCCATTTTGTAAGAAAGAATCTAAATAGGTTGGGTCTTTAGAAGGAGATCAATTCCGAAGTCAATTTCCTTTTCTGGAGTAACTTCGGGAAGATCTTCAGAGAACACTTCTAGAAACCCCTTTACTACTAGGACTGACTCGAGAGTTGGGGTTTCAAAGTTTGAATCCTTAACTCGAACAAGATGATAGATATACCCTTTAGAGATCATCCTTCTTGCTGAGGTGACTTTATGAGAGACTGTGACAGGGCAATTTTTGTATACCGGTGGAGCTATAACTGGGCCACCAACTGGAGTAGAGACTGAGAAGGGTTCTGAGAGAGTTTTTAGACTGACACTGAAGTTAACTGCTATATAGGGAGTTACACAAGACAGTGTAGCCCCTGAATCTAACAACGCATAAACATCTAAATGAAAGACTCGTAACATACCAATGACCACATTAGGAGAATCTTCTTGTTCTAGAGAGTCTGGAGAGCATACAACATGTTCTGGCACTGATCACCACTTGTGTACCAGATGAAACACTTTGTTGAGTTGGGCGACCTGCTGGTGCTGCTAGAGCTGTAGACTGAGCTGCATTGTTGTTACCTCATTACCTTTGCCTTGTAGAAGGGCAATACTTTAACCTATGGTCAGACTGACCACACCTAAAGCTACCTTCTATGCCAGCAAGACACTCATCCGGATGGTTCTTACCACACTTCGGGCAAGTTGGAAAAGTCTGATTACCTGAAGCACTCTCCTGTGACTTGGAGCCTGATGCCCTACCCTTCTGATCCTGTCGAAACCTGGGAGATGGAGCACTAGCTGATGAAGGTGCTGGGGCTGTAGATTTCTGCTGAAACTGCGAGCGACTTCCACTACCCGACTTTTGCTGAGAGTACTCATAGTTACCTGTTCTAGCCTTTTTGTTGTCCTTAGTTGTTTCCCTAAGTTTATCTCCATCGACCTATTAAACATGAGTCATGAGTCTGTAGATATCCATATTCCCTAACAGTATAGCATTCCTGCATTTGGTCTTCACCAGATCGGATACCCCAAATAAAAACTTACTCATCTGCGCCCTTAGATCGGCAACCATGTGTGGAGCATACTTGGAGAGCTCAGTGAACTTCAGTCTATACTGTTGGACCGATATTGAACTCTGTTTCAAGTTCATAAACTCCTGATCTTTAGCCTCCCTCACCGCTCTCGAGAAGAACCTGTCTAGAAAAGCTCCGGTAAAACACTCCTAACTCACAGAAGCTGCATTTGCACCCCTGTTGTCTTTCCAATGTGTAAACCATAAATGGGCCACATCCTTAAGCTAGTAGGATGCCAACTCCACCCTATCATTACCAGTCACTTGCATCACCCTAAAAATCTTCTTGACCTCATCAATGAAGTTTTGTGGGTCCTCACCAACTTTCGACCCTAGAAACTCATGCGGATTCAT
>NC_064293.1:11470274-11504677 GCF_019186545.1 Solanum stenotomum
GAAAAAACTAAAAAATAATTTAAAATAAATAAAAAATTGAAGTGATGAAAAGAAATCTACCTCTTGAATAACTTGAAATCATTAATTGGAAAGAGAAAATATTTAAAATTCAAAAATGGATTAATGGAGGTAACTGTGGAGAAATTTGTAGCGTGAAAAAAGGAAGGAAAATCATGGGTATTAGATTTCAAATTAATGTATCTGGAAAAGGGGATGATGGGAGTAAAAGAAGAGATTTTTGATATTTTTTGAAATGGTAGGGAAAATAAGAAAATATGTTAATAAATGGTGTGTAATTAGGTAATTTTAGCCATAGATTTTCATTGTTATGCATAGAGCTGTCAAAATGAGCTGGCCCAACCTAACCCAACCCTAATGGGCTAGAGTGTTAAATGGGTTAGGACATCTTGACTCTTTTAAATTAAGGGCCTATAAAATAGCAGCCCAACCCAGCCCTAAGCGGGCCACGGGTTAGGAAGGGTCGGCCCTTCAACCAAAAAATGAACAATTTGGTGTCTTAGAAAGAGTATCTAAGTTATTGAACGTTGATATATGAGGAACACGACATCAAAACATACAAAATTCATTTTTGAATTACACACTTAAGTGAATACTTACAAAAATACATAATAGACAAGATACAACATTGTAAGATTCATCCAAGCAAAAAATATTACATGATCACTTTTTTCATAAACAAGACAACAAAGGGGAAATGGAAAGTTAGGCATAAAAACAAAAGTAGATTTGATTTTAGTGGGCTAATGACCCTCAAATGTAAAAGATCTGCAAATGAGTTAGACTTCATTTTATATTTTTTAAATATTCATTGAAAAAATCTTTACATATTAAAACACTGCTAAAATATATATAATAAATATTTTTTAACATTCATAGCCCACATGCTGGCCTCTAAGGCTATGGGTTAGGCCTACGAGGCTAGCGGGCCAAATGAGGCTGGGCTAAAAATCCTCATTCCTAAATGGTCCAAAAAAATTAGGCCCAACCCCACTTAATTCAAAGGTCAGGTTGGATCGCATTAACGGGCCAAGCCCATTTGACAGCTCTAGTTATGCAACAAAAAGTAACCAACACTATCACATGCACAAAATACTTTAAAATAAAAAAAACTTATAAATACATTTCAAGTTAGAAAAGAATAGAAACAAATTGAAGGTCGTTGAGTCCTTTTTCCAACGCCGTCGAATTTGCTAAATTCTGATTTCGGATGAGGGAGATATGATCGTATGAGTACATCTTGTCTAGTTAAGGAAACTCATCCGTTTTAAGGAGGGGTATTTTGATCTTTTCCTTACCCTAATAGGCCTACACGTTATACACACTTAAGTTGAGGGGTTTAATCAGATCAAGTCATATTTGGTCATTCTAAAGCATTCAAGAAAGTAGGGCAAAGTTCAAGAGGAGAAAAAAGGAAGTTTTCAAGTTCTTCAAGATTTCGGGGAAATCACCAAGAACTTAGTTCTTTCGAGGTATGTAAGTTTTCATAGTGATAGGTTTGTTCAGTCACACACCAATCATGAGTTTCAAATTTTGAATTCACCCATGATATTGAATATATTGAGTTCTTGATTGAGTTCTTTGAAGTTTTGTGCTTCATTCTTTGATAATGGGTTTTGTTGAGTTTTTAAGGTGAGGATCTTGTGAATGAGGGTTGTTCTTGAGGGATTTCAACTAGATTTTCATGTACTTGGGTTAGGTTAATAAATCTAAGGAATTTTGGAAGAAACCAATCAATTTTAGGTGAATTAAGACCCAAAATCGAGAGGAAAAATTCGTCAGAATGTTCTGGAAATTTCCAAGGGTGCCGCACCCCAAATGCACCTGAGGGGATGGCATGAGGCACCAACAATGCGCCAGAAATGACCCTTAGTAATTGGAGGCCTGGCGGGATGGGCCACCCCTGCGCCCGGAGCATTATGCCACTTTCCTTCCCCATTCTCATTCCGTATCTGTTCGTTGAGCTGGACTTTCATTCCCTCCTCGATACCAACTATCTAACCCTTCATAAATCATCGAGAAATCCATCATATATCCTAATCATGTCTCTTAATTTCATTTTTCAAATTAAAGTAAAGATTAAGCGTAAAGTTTGAGAAAACTTTTTGAGTCACTTTGAGAGGTCTTTTTCAATCTTTTTAAACTTGAATTATTGTAATGACCTGATTCCATCGTTAGAGAAAAGCCAATGGGGAAAGAATTGGAGTCAGAAAACTTTTGAGTGGTAACTTGAGAATTCCTAGCCTAGTCCAGATTTGGACAAAATTTGAGACAGTAAGGTCTAGGGAAATCTGGTAGCAACTAGGTCATTTAGTTATGATTTTTATTGCATAAGTAGATAGATAAGTTGTTAAGGAACCCGTACGACTTTACGGAATTGAATTCGGGTGAGTAGAACTCCCGAAACTGATCTTAGCGTGTACGGATAGTTTCTGAGTGTCGTTGGTTGAAGGTGTGTTGTGAAATGGGGTATTGGAATTATTATTTTTGCTCACTGTTCCATGCAATCCGCTTTAGCGGTGATTTCTACCGCCAGGGCGGGGTTGCTGTGGCGAGCTGGGTCCCGCTGTGGCGGGATAGACGCGACTTAAGTGGGAAATAAAACCCCAAAAATATTTTATTCTGCACTTTTCGACTTTGAGAGCTAAGGAACGACCCCATGGGTTTTCTTGACAGTTTTCCACCATTCTTGAGGTTAAAGTAAGATTTTAACTCCCCAAATCCATTTTTTGATCCGTAGAACGTAATCTAGTGGGTAATTATCGATGGAGGAGGGTTTTGATCTAGAATCTATGGTGGAAACAACCCTATTTTGGATACTTGGGATCATGGGTATGATCTAGGGATCATAGAATTATTAACAATTTGGGTAATTAGTGATTGTTTATTGATTTCCGCGTTATTATGATTGTTTGTAGACCAAGAACAAGCAGAACGAATCCGAAAAGGGAATGATCAAGTTTCTTAGGTTTTCAAGCTTGTTTAGAGGTAGGTGATGGTTGTGATTCTATAGTTGTGTGATGTATGTTTGTTCTTGCTTCATTATGATACATGCATGTATATAAATGTTGCATTATTGATCACAATTGTTGTAAATGAGATAGATGAATGATGGTTACCATGAAATCATTACTTAAATGTATGATTTTGAGGATATACTTGTGATTGTGGTGTGTTGAATGGATCAGTTGCCACGTTCTAGCACAACTAACTTGGATCGATTGTCACATTCTGGCATAACTAACTTGGATCAATTGCCACGTTCTGGCATAATTATGGGATCGGTTGCCACGTTCCGGCATAATCATTGGATCGGTACCACGTTCTGGTATGCTAACTGTTTGGGTGTGGGTTATATGAGAGGACTATTGAATTTGGATTCTGTGAGAGGACCATTGAACTGTGTTGTGTATCTACTTGTGATGAGTTCGTTCATAACTAATGACAATTGATATTGGAAGACGGTATGCTACTCTAAATTGATATATCTGTGATATGTGAGAGTTGTGAAGTTGTGCATTGTTCGCATATGTTAATGATATTGTATATGTTCGATATGTGCATGTGATTATATTGTTGTATTGACTAATGTATGTTACACTTATTGGGATAGCCGTGTGATCCTACCAGTACACTGTGGTTGTGTACTGATGCTTCACATGCTTGTAAATTGTTGAGTACATGGCATCTTCATGCTGTTATTGATATACCTCAGCTAGGTGAATATTGAGCGTGATCAGATTCAAGGGTGAGCCAGTTCTTTCAGGCTGCCATGAATCTTTGTTGTTTAAGTCCACTCTTTTCGGACTCAGACTATTTCTTTAAGGTGTCGTTTAGTTTCGGGGTTGTACCCCTTGTTCTTAGACTTGTCGTTAGTAGAGTTTTGGTACAATGACTTTCAGGTTCTAGGGGTTGAATTTTCGTATTAGTTTGGTTAAGTTATTTTTTTAAAACTTGGGTAGTTTATGGGAACTCTGTATTTCTTTTAGTCATTTAAACCTGCTTCCGTATCTTTAAATGCCTTAGTTTTCATAAAATTTGTTTGTTTGTGTTTAATGGTTCTCCTATTGAAGGGTTGTGTGGGTGCCAATCACGACGGTCTAGGTCATGACAAAGTTGCTATCAGAGATATAAGTTTGTTGATCTCATTGTACCAAAACGAGTCTAGTAGAGTCTTACGAAATGGTACGATGACGTCCGTACTTTTCTTCGAGAGACTATAGGACTTTACAAAAAACTTACATCTTTCTACTCCTTCGTGCTATGACTTGAATCCAATTGGTATTTGGGTGATACAAATTGGTATCTTTCCTCCTTCACTCTATGGTCCAAACTAGAGCAACATAAGTGGTAACATATCACCAGCAAGAGAGGATGTGCATACACTACTGACAGTTGAATAGGGTTGCCATTCGGAACAAGTATCCATTGCCTCAGATAGATGACCTTTTTGACCAATTGCAAGGTGCATCATTTTTCTCTAAGATTGGTTTAAGGTTTGGTTACCATCAGTTAATGATTGAGGCGATTAAGAATTGGGTTCGCTAAGTTCTGTGATTGAAATTAGCAGTTTTGTGGGGCTCGCTAGCTACTATTGTTGCTTGTGGTATGAGTTGAGTCCAATTGGTATCTCCTGATTCCAATTGGTATCTCAACGAAGTGAACTAGACGTCATAATCCCGGCTGAAAGGACACAAGCAAGTTAATTGGAACTGAAAAGTATCCAAATGGTATCTGGCCTTAGGGGCCGTATAAGGCATAGATGATCAGTAATGGTTGTATATGGAACAAACTAATTAAAGAATTTGGATTTGTCTGCAAGTTGTAGCTGCTTGAGTGTCGTGAAACTTGTTGTGAAAAGAAAGTCATCACGAGATTAGGTACAAAGATCTAGATAAATTAGGATGTGGTTCATAAGCGAGAAATATCAACGCATGTTGCGACCAACTGATAATCGTGTGAGAGTCTGGGTATATCTTGGGGATGATGATGTTGTAGTGTTGAAGTAACGTAAAGGGATTTTGGAGTGTTTATCTTTCTGTTGACTCGGGGTAGGCAACGATTATCCTAGCTAAGGGGATTGAGTACTCTAAAAATGCATGTGTTATAGATGGGAACCTCTGGGGGAAATTGGGAAAGAAAAGAACCCCAAAAATATTGTTGGCAGGGATTTTGTTTCCGTTATGACCGCTGGGGCGGGATTTTCCCGCCAAGGTGAAATCGCCAGTGTGGGATTTCTCCTGCCATACCGGGATAGGGCAAGACAGAATCTCAGCCCTATCTCCCATGTTTTCCCCTAGTCACTATTATGGACCCCAAATCATACCCGCACTAACCCCCGTGATCTAATTCAGTGTTCAACAATCGAATATAAGTTATAAAGTGTGTTAAAATTGTGGAGAACCTGGGCATATGAGGAGGAAATCAGCGAGGTCGTGGAGGCCGGGGAAATGGTAATGCAAGTAGAGGAGTAGTGTAGCCAGGCAATGAGGTTGCCCGTTAAGAGGACATGGCTCAGTTTTATGTTTTTCTTGATAAGACCAAGTTTGAGGGTGCAACGCAATGGTCACAAGAGATACTCTTGTCTGTGTCTGGATGGATATTGTTTTGTTTGATCCGGGTTTTACTTATTAGTATGTGTCAGTTCAATTGCCTTGGGATTTTATGTGGTTTGTGATACACTTGATGCCCCCATCCATGTTTCTACCCCAGTTGAAGAGTCAGTCATAGTCACCCATGTGTATCATGTTGTCCTGTTGTGGTTATGGATTTTCAGATTTGGGTTGTTTTGGTTATGATGGATATGACTAACTTGATATAATCTTAGGCATGACTTGATTGTCCCCCTATTATATTAGGCTTAATTGTGATACCAAGTCGGTAACTCTAGATATCCCCGATAGGGAAAGATTAGAGTGGGAAGGGGTTGTACAAGCCTAAGTTAGCTAAGATCATATCCTCCATTCGGGCTAGGAAACTGGTAAGGCAGGGTTGTTTGTCTTATTTGGTTCATGTTTGGGGTGTTGAGGTTGAGTCTCCCTCTATGGAGTCTATTTCTGCGGTGTCAGAATTGAGAGAGCTTAAACCTCAAATCCAAGGGATTCTTGATAAATGTTTCATCCGTCCTAGTGCTTCCCCGTGGGGTGCTTCTGTCTTGTTTGTTAAGAAAAAGAAGGGTAGTATGAGGACTGTTGATTTTATGTTAAGCCATAAATGAGTGGTTTGATACCGGAATGACAAGTTTACAGATAAGGAAGGTCCCAATGAGTATACTTGGGTGAAGAAAATTGAAGTATTTTAGAAAGTGCGTAAAAATTGGGTTAGTCCTCTGAATTTGATGTGTACACCTGAGTTTGAGGTGTCGTGTTGTTGAAAAGGTTGACTTTGTAGTGATAGTCAGGGCTGACTAAGCATAATGGTAATAAGAGTTTGTGATAGGATGCAACTATATAATAAAATTGTTGGCTAAGCAAATTCTTGTATAGTAATTACGACTTGCGAGTATCTAAGGTTGTGGTTTTCTAATATTTGGTGAGTGACATGGTTGTATGGAAAATTATAAGAGATGGTAGGACACCACTCGAATAGAATGTTAAAGAGCTAGAGTTATAATGAAGGAAAATATAGTAGAATGTAGTACAACCTTTAGAGAAAGGCAAGAGCAAGAATATTTTATTGGATTCTTAAGGCTAAAAAGGTATCTTTAGAGGGGTAGATAATTGGGTTCAGAGATGCGTGATTTCATTGTTTTGCTGTGGCTATGGTAATAGTGTGATGGGTCCATCATATGGGTTAAAAACTATTGAAAAAGGACTTGAGGAAGGATTGTTCAGACATTAGCTTGAGTGTGATGATAAGTGCTTTGTTTTGTTTTTGAGTTTAGTAATGAGTACGATTGAATTGTTGGCGAAAGATATTGTAAGATCGATGGAGATGCGATCAATGATAAACAGAGATTCATGATTTCATAAAAATCTTCAAGGTACAAGCTAATGTTGATAGAGAAAGGGATTGTGTTATACGGTGAAACTTACAATTCAGATTTTTCATTATAAGTCTACATTCATGGTGATGTATTTTTGTCAAGGTGAGAAATGATCAGTTGTATCCGGTATTGAGCATGTGAAAGGACTTACACCTGATTTGAGTCGTAAAGTTTATTACTTTTGATTGTTAAAGTCCCTAAGAAGGGTTGCATTTAAAAGTGTTGGTTTATAATAAGGTAAAAGGTTAGAGTGCTTATGATGGTTGTTAGTGTTGTGAGTATGATTCACTAGCTATGCTCTAGTGTGTTTTCACCTTTGTGGGTGCATCCCTAGTGGTGGATCAGGGGTATCAAATCCTGCGATGTTCTCTTGGTTGAGTGGGAAGATTGGAAATATTTGGTTATTTCGAATAGCATAATTGGTGTTGTCTTAGAGTTGTTAAAGTATTTTAGTGGTTCTAGATGTACCACCTTGCTTATGAGAATTTATAGAAGAGCTACCATGCATATTTGTGGTTGTCCGACAATCTTAATATTTCTTTAGTCGTCAAGGTTATGTATCGATATGTGTGGTTGAATGTGGGGGATCATTGGGTCCAATTCTATTGTTCTTAAGGATAATCTACAATCACAATTGTATGCTTGGACATATCCTTCAATGAGTATCTGATGGATAAAGACCAAATTTTTGTAACTCAAGCTTTTGGAAATTTATGTTGTGAGATGGAGATATTGATAAGAACTAGGATTGTCTGGGTAGGTATTATGAGCGTGTGTGGGTTGGTTCAGGTTCACCTCTAATTGTGTAGAGTTTTGATTTAGGATTTTGTCATAGTTATGTGAGAAAGGATTCGTCTTGATGTTTGTGTCAAAGTCTTTGATAACATGTTGCAGACATGTGTACGGTCAACTTTGGTGGGTATTGGGAATAACTTTGTTGTTAGTTAAGTGTGCATACAACAATAATTATCACTCGAGTATTGTGATGACTTCATTGAGACATTGTATTGGAGGATGTGTAGGTATTCAATTGATTGGTTTGGGGATGAAGATATTATCATAAAGTGAGATTCAGTTTTGTTAAACAAGACCTTCTGTATGAGGAAGAACCGGTTGAAATTCTTGATCGCGATGTCAGTATCCCTAGTAATTCGACGATTCAGATACTAATATACCCTTACTTCAGCCAGTCTTTCCTAGTTGATCACTTGGGGACGAGTGATGGGTAAATTGGTATCTATTGTAACGACCTGATTCCGTCGTTAGAGAAAAGCCAATGGAGAAAGAATTGGAGTTAGAAAACTTTTGAGTAGTAACTTGGGAATTTAGCCTTGTCCAGATTTGGATGAAATCTAAGTCAGTAAGGTCTAGGGAAATCTTATAGCAACTGGGTGATTTAATTATGATTTTGATTACATGAGTAGATAGATAAGTCGTTAAGAAATCCGTACGACTTTACAGAATTGAATTCGAGAGAGTAGAACTCCCGAAACTGATCTTAGCGTGAACAGGTAATCTCTGAGTGTCATTGGTTGAAGGTGTGTTGTGAAATGGGGTCTTGGAATTATCATTTCTGCTCACTGTTCCGTGCAGTCTCTTTGGCGGGGATTTCTGTCGCCAGGGCGAGGCCGCTGTGGCTGGTTGGGTCCCGCTGTGGCTGGACAGACGCGACTTAAGTTGAAAATAAAACCCCAAAAATGTTTTATTCTGCACTTTTCGACTTTGAGAGCTAAGGAACGACCCCATGGGTTTTCTTGACAGTTTTCCACCATTCTTGAGGTTAAAGGTAAGATTTTAACTCCCCAAATCCATTTTTCGATCCATAGAACGTAATCTAATAGGTAATTATCGATGGGGGAGGATTTTGATCTAGAATCTATGGTGGAAACAACACTATTTTGGATACTTGGGATCATGGGTATAATCTAGGGTTCATAGAATTGTTAGCAATTCGGGTAATTAGTGATTGTTTATTGATTCCCGTGTCATTATGATTGTTTGTAGACCAAGAACAAGCAGAACGAATTCAAAAAGGGAAGGATCAAGTTTCTTAGGGTTTCAAGCTTGTTTCGAGGTAGGTGATGGTTGCGATTCTATGATTGTGTGATGTATGTTTGTTCTTGCTTCATTATGATACATGTATGTATATGAATGTGGCATTATTGATCACACTTGTTGTAAATGAGATAGATGAATGATGGTTGCCATGAAATCATGACTTAAATATATGATCTTGAGGATATACTTGTGGTTGTGATTGTGGTGTGTTGAATGGATCAGTTGCCAAGTTCCGACATAACTAACTTGGATCGGTTGTCACGTTCCGGCATAACTAACTTGGATCGGTTGCCACGTTCCGGCATAATTATGGGATCAGTTTCCACATTTTGACATAATCATTGGATCTGGTACCACGTTTCGGTATGTTAACTGTTTGAGTGTGGGTTCCATGAGAGGACTATTGAATTGGATTCCGTGAGAGGACCATTGAATTATGTTGTGTATCTACTTGTGATAAGTTCGTTCATATCTAATGACGATTGATATTGGAAGATGGTATGTTGCTCTAAATTGATATAACTGTGATATGTGAGAGTCGTGAAGTTGTTCATTGTTCGTATATGTTGATGATATTGTATATGTTCGATATGTGCATGTGATTATATTGTTGTATTGACTAATGTATGTTACACTTATTGGGATAGCCGCGTAATCCTAGCAGTACAGTGTGGTTGTGTACTGATACTGCACTTGCTTGTTCTTTGTTGAGTACATGACATCTTCAGGCGGCTATTGATAGACCTCAACTAGGTGACTATTAAGCGTGATCAAATTCAAGGGTGAGCCAGTTCTTTCAGGCTGCCATGAATCTTTGTTGTTTAAGTCCACTCTTTTCGGACTCAGACTATTTCTTTAAGGTGTTGTTTAGTTTCAGGGTTGTACCCCTTGTTCTTAGACTTGTTATTAGTAGAGTTTTGGTACGATGACTTTCAGGTTCTAGGGGTTGAATTTTCGCATAAGTTTGGTTAAGTTATTTGTTTAAAACTTGGGGAGTTTATGGGACTCCGTATTTCTTTTAGTCATTTAAACCTGCTTCTGTATCTTTAATGCCTTAGTTTTCATAAAATTTGTTTGTTTGGGTTGTAATAATGGTTCTCCTACTGGAGGGTTGTGTGGTGCCAATCACGACGGTCTGGGTCGTGACAATTATGACTTAGGTACTTGAGTATGAGGGTGAGGAAAGTTGAGTTCATTTTTTAAAATGAGTATGAAAGGACTGAGTATTCCCAAGCATGTAAAAACTTTTACATTTTAAATGAGAAGAAACCTTGATTTCTAAATGAGTCAATGAGGAGTTTTTGAGCATTATCTCAAATTGAGGAGGAGTTCTGTTTTCTTTAAAATATATGAGCATGAGTTTATATATATATTATAGGGAGTAGTATTGATCACCGATGTGGGATGAGTTCAGATAACTCAAAATCCTCATAAGACATGTATGTCAACATGGATAAATGATCATACTTTTTAGATGGTTCCTTATTGATTTTAAGCATAGCTTAGTGGATCCACTTAGTTGAGGATGATTTATACTCCGACAAGGTGTAGGACAGTTTTGGCAGCGTGGGTGAGACGTTGTATCATCACATGACTCATAGTGATGGTTGTCTATTAGAGAATCTCTTAAATAAGAGTAAAAAGTTTATTATTTTTTTTTATATACATTGAGTTATTATTTGAATCTTATTGTTGCTTTTATATTGAGTTGAGTTTAGTATCCTTGAGTTGAGTTGAGATGAGGTGAGTATGTGCTTCCTTCTTATCACTTCGAGATTATGTCTATGCATTAGAGTTCCCTTAGCATGCTCGTACATTCAATGTACTGATGCCATTTGGCCTGTATATTTTTATGATGCAGATACAGATATTCAAGGTCATCAACCGGCGCTCCGTTAATACTACTTGCAGTTCCAGTTAGCTTTGGTGAGCCTCCTTGCTTCCGGAGTATTTCCACTTTTATTTTCAGTCTTGTTAAGATGTCGTGGGTCTTGTCTTGACGTGTATCACAATTATTAGAGGATTCATATACAATAGTGTTTTGAGGAGTCTTTTCCATTTCAATCGTTAATGTTTAAGACTTGAGTTGCCTTCTTATGGCTAGTTGAATACTTTTAAATATTCTGAGTTATTTATTTTGAGACATTTTAGTTAAATATTTGCATTTGAGTTCCTATGTTGTTGAGTGAGATTTCCGCTGAATTTCGAGCTAGGCCAAGGGTTCACTTGGGGACAAAAAATAGTTTTCGAGTGCCGGTCACGTCTAGGGTGTAGACTCGGGGTGTGACAAATACAATCTTTAAAAATTTGACATTAATTAAATTTAATAATTTTGTATCTCCTACATCAAAATATATTTGTAATAGTTATTTTTCTCTGCTATTTTCACTTGTATAAATAAATCATAGAGTTTTAACTATTATTCTTAAAATTAATTTTCTCATTATGCTAATTTAATTCATTATAAGATATCATTAGTTTATATATTTAATTAGTATTTCTCACTTTTTTCGTTCAAAAAATAATGTTTATGCTTTTATGAAAAAATTCATTATGTGAATTTTAAAAAAATATCATGATTTTTAAAGAGGTAAAAAAGAATTGATAATGCAAGTGTTGTAACAACCAGTTTAATATTTTAATTAGGATAAACGGGAAAGTTTGATTATTGTTCAAAGTTAAGGGGGGTGGGGGGGGGGGGGGTTGATGGAGTGTGAAAATGATTTTTCACACATAATTTTTATATTCAAAATATTCTAAAAATTTGCATGTAATACATGAATTCATTAATGTAATAATCCTTAATTAATTTATGTGGGAAATCGGTTTTGACAAATTATTAATTTTAATAAATGTATATATCAAATTAAATTAATGGCAAATAAGTCTTATGAATATTTGGCAAGAGAGTCAACATTGTAATTACTAGATATAATAATACCTTAGATTGCAAGTGAAAGCTATAAATACGATTCTTGCATTACTAATTTTCTCATCTCATCACTCATCAACAATACTAATCTTGCATCTAATTGTCTCAAATTGATTAAGTAGGTATGGCTTCACTAATGGAGGAAATGTCCTCTAAAACTAAAAGCAATGTAATTTTCCTACTATGATTATCTAATGATACTACATATCTACATAGGATATATGTAGAAAGTTCTCTTTGTTTTCATTTTGGTAACTGAGTCTTTAAAATATAAATGCAGGATTTGACTCACTACATTAATTGACTGACCCAATATACTTGGTTGTTGATCTGTCCATACATGGAGCTAAATTACATCCTCCCCGTAAGGATAGATCTATTGACTATCAAGCACAAAAAGGCAGTCAGAAGAGATTTTGGAGGAAAAAACAAAAAAATAAAGCAATACAAGGAAAAGAGGTTGCTGCAAAACAACAAAAAGAAGCAGAAGTAGAAGAGAAAATTTGGTCATGGGTAAGCGGTTGTGTTATGTGTTTGGTGATGGATCACACACATACGTAACACAACCGTTGAGCCATGATTCATATGTTCTTTTCTACTCGTGCTTCCTTTTGTTGTTTTGCGGCAACCTCTTTTTTGTTTTCCTTCAAAACCTCTTTCGGCTCGCCCTTCTGTGCAAGGTATGACTATAAGAACAGATGGAAGAGAGGTTGTTGTTGTTGCTGCTGTAACATTAGAGAAGGGTGTCGGGGACAATATTGCAGAAGAACAACAAGCACAAGTAGGAGAGGCTCACGATGCTTCTGCAAAATGATGTTCATCTATACTTTTAAGATTTTCTTTTATATATAAAATCAATTATCTAAGCATATTATTTCTATTTTGAAAATTACTCAATAAGTGTAGTAGTTGATTTTGTTTTCATTTTGAAAAATCTATCCAATTTTTAATCCTATATGTAATATTTTTCTAGATATATTTAAGATTTTTTTAGGATTAGGGAGAAATGTTTGGTTACATGTCTATGATCACTTATATTTTATTTTTAATAAATAAGTGTTATATATTTATTTTCGTATTTTAGTTTTATAAAGAAAGATCTTTATTCAAAAGAAAAAGAAAGAAGTCTTACCAACACATCTTGCATAAGTCGGTTACAGTTTCAATTTCCTTAAATGTTAAGGGGTAAAAGTGAAATTGACTTTTCTTTTTTTAAAAAAATTTGCACAAGTAAATACATGGTCCTTATGTTGCTGTTAATTGTTTCCTAGCCTAGATTTTGTCATCTGTTGTTTTTGCTTAAAAAATCTAATCATATATCATTATTATTTAATAAAAAATAAACTTAATGCATAGATTCTCCTAAGGTTATCTCGAAATATCTATTACACATTTCTTGACCAAGAGAATCACTATACACACTCAAACATTTCATCCACCATAGTCATTATCTAGTGATATAATTAGATTCCAGAGAATAAGGAATGAGAATGCAAGAGGATATGAATGCTTTGCCAAATATAGGAGGAGGGGATTGGGAGAAGTAAAGGGTAAAAATTGACTCAACTCTAAATTATTGAGTATATGTAACAACTAGTGAAATTATCCGTTCTTCACGCGGTTATAAAAAAATAATCAATATATAGTTTCTTATTTTTAATTGAAGTAGTATGTAATATTTATATTCAGGTTAGACAGTCAAGACAATATAGAACTTTGTATTTATCCTTAACATGATATATAGTTTTTTTTTCATTTTTCTTCAATATGTAAAATATTAATTTTTTAAATAAAATAAGGATTTAATTTTAATTTTTTTCTATTTTTTTGTAGACTACAATGCTCTATGCAAACATTGATTTCTCTTTTGAAACAAAAGATTTTTAAATTTTACTTTGTTACTTTATTATTACATATGTTTACTATATTCATTTGAACATTAACTAAACATTTTTATAAATTTATGAAAATTATGATTGATATTTAAGAGTAGACGTTATAAAGAAGATAAAGAAATATGGGTTACTAACAACTTGAATGTATAATGTTATTAGATATTTAATGCATTAATCATTATGCAATGGTTTTATTTGTAAAAATAATTAAATAATCAGTTAAGATAAGGGTGAAAAAAAGATAAATACTTTAGTTGTATAAGAGATGTGTAACATAACTATTTCGAAGACCACAAATAATGTCACGCCCTGAGCCTATACCCTGGACGTAACTGGCACTCGAGAATCAGTGCTGGCCCCAAGCGAACCCTTGGCCTAACTAAACTCTTAGTGGAAGACTTACTCAATATTAGATGAACTCAAAAGTAAAACTTTAATTCAAATGTCTCAAATACTTAAATCAGAATATTTAGAAATAAACATTCAACTGGCCAAAAGAGACAACTCAAGTCTTAAACATTTACCAATGGAAATTGTAAACCTCGGTATTTGAAAGAGCTAAAAATAGAAATAACTAAATTGGAAATAGCAAAATCTTAAAATTTGCAAGTTAGGCATAAGTTATGAGTTTTGGTCAACTTCAAACGACTATAACTTTCAGTACAGGATGAGTTAGGTGGCCCATAAGATATCAAATGAAAGTTCTTAGAATCCTCTTTCCAACGCCACCAAGTTTGCTAATTTTTGAGCTTGTATGAGCGAGATATACCCATTTGAAGTCAGACTATCCATTTAAGGAAAGTTACCCAAAAATATGAGGGGTATTTTGTTTTTTTCCTTACCCTATCAGATTAAAATGAAATTTGGTAATATTTAAGGGTCTAAACTGATTTGGTTTAGTTTTCATAAATCTAATTTACGCTTAGTGTTTTGAGAGGAGTTCAAGAAGAGGAGAAAAGGAGAAAAGTTCAAGGTGTTCGTCAAGATTCTTGAGTTTTGTTGCAGATTTCGCCAAGGGTTTGATCCCTAAGAGGTATGTGAGTTCTCATAGTGTTGGATTCGTTCACCCACACACCAGTCATGTTATTTTAGCGTACTTTTGTTCTCAAAGTTGAAGGATTAGTGTTCATGAAGTTTTGCTTTCGTTCTTGAATTAGGATGGGATTGATGAGTTCTTAAGGTAATCGTATTGAGTTTAAGAGTTGTTTTTGAGTAGATTCTCATATACTTGTATTGGGTAATTGAATCTAAGGAGAATTTGAGAAAATAAATCAATTTTAGATGATAGGTGTCAGAAAACGAAAGAAAAATTCATCGGAATGGTCTGGGGAGGGGTGGCGCGGCACGCTCCAGATGCGCCAGCAGGTATGGCGTGGTGTGCCAGAATGTGGTCTCTGAACTTTAGGGGCTGACACCCCGCGACAGGGTCGCCTACCGCCACCCCTTTTTCATCGTTTAGCCCGTTCGAGTCCTTTTAAAGTATACCTTTACTGCCTATTGATTCTAACTACTCTAAACATCTTGAAATCATTCATAACATGAATCACAAACCTTGAATCCATAATTCAAATTCAAGGAAAGAGTTAAGAGTCAAGTCTTGAGAGTTTTCTGAGTCATTTAAAGAAGTCTTTTACAAATTGTGTTAAAACTTGTTTCAAATGACTTGAGCACTGCGTTGAGGAAAAGTATAGCTGAGTTCATTTTCTTTAAAATGATATATGGAAACTAAGTATTTCCAAGAGCAAATGTTGTTACATGTAAGATGAGAGGAAGTATCGATTTCCAAAGGGTTCATTAACAATTTTCAGTATCATCTCTTTTTAGAGAAACCTTTTGAATAATTTCTCAGAGTTGAGGAAGAGGAAATGTTTTTTTTTTAAACATAATGAGCTAAGTTATATTTTGGGAGTAGTATTGAGCACCGATATGGGGGAGAGTTCTTACAACTCACTACCCCCATAAACCATATAGCCAACGTGGGTAGAAAAGGGTCATGCTTTTAGATGATTCCTTTATTGCTTTTTAGCATAGACTAGTGGATCCACTTAGTTAAGGAGTTCTATACCCCGACAAAGTATATGACAGTTCTGGCAGCGTGGGCTAGATGTTGTACCATCACATAGCTCATAGTGATGGCTGTCGGTTAGAGAATCTCTCAACAATTTTTATTTTGTATTGTTGCATACAAATAGAGTTTATATTGTATTTTCTAATACATTGAGTTGTTATCTACTATTTTAAAGCTTTTCTCAATACTGCATTATTTCTATTGCTTTATATTGGAATGAGGTTGAGTTAAGACGAGGTAAGCGTTTCTTCAATTCCAGTTCAATCTTATGTCATGTTTTAGATTTTCCTGCACATGCTCTGACATTCCATGTACTGACCCCATTTGGCATGCATCTTTTATGATGCAGATACAGGTAACCGGGATCAACATCCAGCACTTCGTTGATCCAGTCCAGTTCCAGAGTCATTTGGTGAGCCTCCTTGCTTCTGGAGGATCCCTTTTATTATGTTTTATTATTTAAGCTTTGTTAGGGTGATTGGGGTCTTGTCCCGACATCCCTCATTGTATTAGAGGCTTCATAGATAGAGAGACGTTAGTTCATGAGTCTTTTCATTTTCAGTTGTTTATGTTGAGACTTGAGTTGCCTATTTGGCTAGTTGAATGTTTAATTCTAAAACATTCTGAGTTATCTTTTGAGACAGTTTTGTAAAGTTTATCTTTTAAGTTTTATCTTATTTATGAGTAAGTCTTCTGCTAAGAGTTAAGCCAGACCAAGGGTTCGCTTAGGGCCAACAATGGTTCTCGAGTGCCGGCCATGTCCAGGGTGTAGTTAGGGGGGTGACATAAATGAAAAAACTCCTCAAAACACTACTATCTATCTATGAAGCCTCTAATAACTATGATGGAAGTTGCGACAAGACCCATGGTATCCTAACAAAACTGAAAGATATAAATGGAATCCTCTGAAAGCAAGAACGCTCACCAAAGCTAACTCGAATTGCAATTGTATCAACGAAGCGTCTGTTGATGACCCTGGCTACCTGTATCTACATCATAAAAGATGCAGACCAAATTTCCTCAGTACATGGAATGTACGAGCATGTAAGGGAAACTCTAAAGCACAGACATAAGCTTGAACTGTTAAAAAAAGAAGAACATACAGACCTCATCTCAACTCAACTCAAGGATACTCAAAAACACTCAAAGATACTTAAAAACACTCAAAGATACTTAAAAACACTCAAAGATACTCAAACTCAGAAGTACTCAACTTAGTTCAATATTAGAGTAAAAACATATGCATTATAAATAAATCTTTTAAAATAGTAAATAATAACTCAATGTATTTAAAAATACAATAATAACTATACTCTTATTTGGGAGATTATCTAACCCACAACCATCGCTATGAGCTATATGATGATACAACATCTCGCCCATGCTGCCAGAACTATCCTATACCTTGCCGGAGTATAAGACATCCTCAACTAAGTGGATCCAATAATATATGCTTAAAAAAATAAGGAATCATCTAAAAAGTATGACCCTTTCTATCCACGTTGGCATACATGGTTTATGAGGACTTTGAGATGTCTGAACTCGTCCCCATATCGGTGCTCAATACTACTCCCAATAATATAACTCATGCTCCTATGTTTAAAAACATTCCTCACCCTCAAAATTTGAGATTATTACTCAAAAGGTTCTCTTAAAAGAGATAGTGCTCAGAAACTCCTCATGAACTCATTTGGAAATCGAAGTTTCCTCTAAGTTTAAATGTAAAGACATTTACTCTTGGGATTACTTAGTTCCCATATATTCATTTTTTAAAATTAAACTCAACTCTCCTCATCCTTATACTCAACTACTCAAGTCTAAAAAGAAGTTTTAAAAGTTTGCCAAAGACTTCTCAAAAAGACTCGAAAGGCTCTCTCAAACTTGACTCTTAATATTTTCTTGAATCTGAATTATGAATTATGAATTCAAGAGTTACGATTCATGATATGAAGGATCCCATGATTATTAAGTGTAATTTAGATATCTAGGATTAAGAAAGGAACGAAAGCTTGACTCAAAAGAACAAGTACGGATCGAAGAACTGGGCACACGCTCCTGGTACATCGCTGGCGCGTTGCACCAACCCTCCACTTACTGGGGCTGGTTTGTGGCGAATGTAGACGTAGGGCACCAACCCTCTTGGCCCATCTGGGGTGCGACGCCTAGCCCTTCCCCTCCCCAGAACATTCCGACGAATTTTTGCCCTAATTCACCTAGATTCGAATGGTTTCTTCCAAACTCTCTTAGATTCGAACACCCAACATAAGTACATGAAAATCTACAAAAAAACAACCCTCAAACTCATAACATTCATCTTAAGAACTCATCAAAAACCCATCATTAACGATTTAACAAAGAAACTTCAAGAAACTCATCAAGAACTTCAATTCATGGATTGTCATGGATGAAATTAACTAAAGAAACTCATGATTGGTGTGAGGGCGAATGAACCTATCACTATGAAAGATTACATACCTCGTTAAGATCAAATACTTGGCAAAATCCCTCGACGATTGCAAGTAAATCTTGAACGCTTGAATCTTTTCTCAGTTTTTCTCTTCTTGAACTTCTCTCTAAAACCCTAAGCGTATTTTGGAATTGTGAAAACTGATCTAAGTCAGTCTAGACCACTAAATTATTAATAAAAGAGAGTTAGGCTAGTGGGGTAAGGAGAAAACCAAAATACCCCTCCTTAATTCGGATGAATTTCCTTAATCGGGCAGGCTGAACTCAAATGGGCATATCTCCCTCATCTGAACTCGAAATTTAGCAAACTCAGTGGCGTTGGAAAGAGGACTCAACGATATTTCATTTGATACCTTGTGGGCTACCTAAATCATCCTGTACTGAAAGTTATGGTCGTTTGAAGTTGACCTAAAACTCACAATTTAAGACGAACTTGCAAAATTCTCGATTTAGCTCTTTCCAAATCGGTTCTTGCTAAATTGGTTCTTTCTAAGACCGAGGTGTTACCGTTAAATAATATATAGACATAGATTTTCATTGTTATGCATAGAGCTGTCAAAATGGGATGGCCTAACCCAACCCAACCCTAAGAGGCTAGAAAGTTAAAATGGTTAGGACAGGTTGGCTCTTTTAATTGAAGGGCCTATAAAATTGTAGACCAACCCAACTCTAAGCGGGCCATGGTTTGGGACGGGTCGGCCCTTCAACCAAAAAATGAAAAACTTGGTGTCTTAGAAAGAGTATCTAAGAGTATCGAACATTCATATCTATTGAATACGACATCAATACATACAAAAATAATTTATGAATTACACTTATGTGAATACTTACAAAAAATACATAATAGACAAGATACAACATTGCAAGATTCATCCGAGCAAAAAATATTACATAATCACTTTTTTTCATAAACAAGACAACAAAGAAGAAATGGAAAGTTAGGCATAAAAACAAAAGTAGACTTGATTTTAGTGGGCTAATGACCCTAAAATGTAAAAGATCTGCAAAGGAGTTAGAATTCATTTTATATTTTTTTAAATATTTATTGACAAAATCTTTACATATATAACACTACTAAAATATATATAATAAATATTTTTAACATTCATAGACAACAGGCTGGCCTCTAGGGTTCGCGGGTTGGGCCTACGAGGCTAGTGGGCCAAATGAGGCTGGGCTAAAAAGCCTCATTCCTTAGTGGTCAAAAAAAATTTAGGCCCAACACCACTTAATTCAAGGGTCAAGTTGGACTTACATAACAAGCCAAACCTATTTTGACAGCTCTAGTTATGCAACAAAAAGTAACCTACACTATCACATTCACAAAATACTTAAAAATAAAAATAAAAAACTTATAAATACATTTCAAGTTAGAAAAGTATAGAGGCAGACGAAGGTCGTTGAGACCTCTTTCTAACGCTGCCAATTTTGCTAAATTTCGAGTTCAGATGAGGGAGATAGTCATCTGAGAACAACCTGTCTAGTTAAGGAAAGTCGTCCATTTTAAGGAGGGGTATTTTGATCTTTTCCTTACCCTAATAGATCTACACGTTTTACCCACCTAAGTTGAGGGGTCTAATTAGACCAGGTCATATTTCGTTCATTCTAAAGCATTGAAGAAACTAGGGCAAAGTTCAAGAGGAGAAAAAAGGAAGTTTTCAAGAAGTTCTTCAAGATTTCGGGGAAATCGCCAAGAACTTAGTTCTTTCGAGGTATGCAAGTTTTCATAGTGATGGGTATTTTCACCCTCACGTATAATCATGAGTTTCAAATTTTGAATTTACCCATGAGATTGAATATATTGAGTTCTTGATTGAGTTGTTTGAGGTTTTGTACTTCATTCTTTAATAATGGGATTTTGTTGAGTTCTTGAGGTGAGGATCTTGTGAATGAGGGTTGTTATTAAGGGATTTTGAGTAGATTTTCATGTACTTGGGTTAGGTTAATGAATCTAAGGAAGTTTGGAAGAAACCAATCGATTTTAGGTAAATTAGGACCCAAAATTGAGAAGAAAAATTCGTCAGAATGTTTTGGAAATTGCCTGGGGTGGCGCACCCTAGATGCACCTGAGGGGATGGCATGGGGAAACAATAGTACGCCAGAAATGACCCCCAGTAATTAGAGGCCTAGCGTGATGCGCCACCCCTGCGCCTGGAGCGTCAGACCACTTTCCTTCCCCGTTATCGTTCTGTACTTATTCCGTTGAGTTGAGCTTTCATTCCCTTCTCGATACCAACTATCTAAACCTTCGTAAATCAAAAAGAGATCTTTCATATATCCTAATCATGTCTCTTAATCTCACTTTTCAAATTAAATTAAAGATTAAGAGTAAGGTTCGAGAAACTTTTTGAGTCACTTTGAGAGGTCTTTCTCTATCTTTTGAAACTTGAATTAAGACTTTAGTACTTGAGTATGAGGATGAGGAAAATTGAGTCAACTTTTTTTTAAATGAGTATGAGGGGACTAAGCATTCCTAAGCATGTAAAAACTTTTATATTTAAAATGAGAAGAAACCTTAATTTCCAAATGAGTCCATGAGGAGTTTTTGAGGATTATCTCTTTTTAAGAGAGCTTTTTAGTAATTATCTCAAATTGAGGAGGATTTATGTTTTCTTTAAAACATATGAGAATGATTTATATCTATTATTGGGAGTAGTATTGAGCACCAATATGGGATGACTTCAGACAAGTCAAAATCCTCATAAACCATGTATGTTAACATGGGTAAAGGATCATACTTTTTAGATGATTCCTTATTGCTTTTAAGCATAGCTTAGTGGATCCACTTAGTTGAGGATGTCTTATACTATGGAAAAGTATAGGACAGTTCTGGCAGCTTTGGCGAGACGTTGTATCATCACATGACTCATAGTGATGGTTGTCGGTTAGAGAATCTCCCAAATAAGAGTAAAGAGTTTATTATTGTATTTTTATATACATTGAATTATTATCTACTATTTTGAATTTTTTCTTTACACAACTTTTTTACTATTGCTTTTATATTGAGTTGAGTTGAGTATCCTTGAGTTTAGTTGAGTATTCTTGAGTTGAGTTGAGATGAGGTGAGTATGTCCTTTATTTTTATCAATTCAAGATTATGTATATGCTTTAGAGTTCCCCTTGCATGCTTGTACATTCAATGTACTGACACTATTTGGCTACATATTTTTATGGTGTAGATACAGGTATTCAGGGTCATCAATTGACGCTTCGTTGATACCACTTGCAGTCCTAGTCAGCTTTGGTGAGCCTCCTTGCTTCCAGAGGATTTCCACTTTTATTTTCAGTCTTGTTAAGATGTCGTGGGTCTTGTCCTGCCATCTATCACAGTTATTAGAGGCTTCATAGACAATAGTGTTTTGAGGAATCTTTTCCATTTCAATCATTAATGTTTAAGACTTGAGTTGCCTTATTATGGCTAGTTGAATACTTTTAAATATTCTGAGTTATTTATTTTGAGACATTTGAGTTAAATCTGTGAATTTGAGTTCCTATGTTGTTGAGTGAGTCTTTCGTTGAGCTCTGAGCCAAGCCAAGGGTTCGCTTCGGGACAAGCAATGGTTCTCGAGTGTCGACCACGTCTAGGGTGTACGCTGGGGGCGTGACAAATACAATCTTTAAAAAATTGACGTTAATTGAATTTATAATTTTATATCTCCTACATCAAAATATATTTGTAATAGTTATTATTCTCTACTATTTTCACTTGTATAAATAAATCATAGAGTTTTAACTATTATTCTTAAAATTAATTTTCTCATTAAGCTAATTCAATTCATTACATGATATCATTAGTTTATATATTTAATTAGTATTTCTCACTTTTTTCGTTCAAAAAAATAATATTTATGCTTTTATGAAAAATTCATTATGTGAATTAAAAAAAAATGAGAGCTATAGACACGACTCTTGCATTACTAATTTTCTCATCTCATCCCTCATCAAAAATACTAATCTTGCATCTAATTGTTTCAAATTGTTTAAGTAGGTATGGCTTCATCAACGGAGAAAAGGTCCTCTAAGAATAAAAACAATGAGTTTTCTTAATATGATTATCTAATGATACTACATATCTACATAGGATCTATGTAGAAAGTTCTCTTTGTTTTCATTTTTGTAACTGAGTCTTTAAAATATAAATGCATGATTTGACTCAATACATTAATTGACTGACACAATATGCTTGGTTGTTGATTTGTCCATACATGGATCTAAAATACATCATCCTCATAAGGATAGATCTACTAACTATTAAGCACAAAAAAGGCGGTCAGAAGAGATTTTGGAGGGAAAAAAATGAGGCACCACACGGAAAAGAGGTTGCTGCAAAATAACAAAAAGAAGCAGAAGTAGAAGAGAACATCTGGTCATGGGTAAGCGGTTGTGTTATTTGCTTGGTGATGGGTCACGTACATACATAACACAATCGTTTAGCCATGATTCAGATGTTCTCTTCTACTCGTGCTTCCTTTTGTTACTTTGCAGCAACCTCTTTTTTGGTTTCCTTCAAAACATCTTCTGGATCGCCCTTCTGTGCAAGGTATGTCTATAAGAACATATAGAAGAGAGGCTGTTATTGTTGTTGTTGTAACATGAGAGAAGGGTGTTGGGGATAATATTGCACAAGAATAACAAGCACAAGTAGGAGAGGCTCATGATGCTTCTGTAAAATCATGTTCATTTATACTTTTAAGACTTTTATATAAAATTAATTATTTAAGGATATTATTTCTATTATGAAAATTACTCAATAAGTGTAGTAGTTCATTTTGTTTTCTTTTTGTAAAATCTATCCAATTTTTAATCCTATATGTAATATTTTTCTAGATATATTTAAGAAATTTTTTAGGATTAGGGAGAAATGTTTGTTTACATGTTTATGATCAACTTATATTTTATTTTTAATAAATAAGTGTTATATATTTTCGTATTTTAGTTTTAGAAAGAAAGATCTTTATTCAAAAGAAAAAGAAAGAAGTCTTACCAATATATATTGCATAAAGAGATTACAGTTTCCATTTGAGAATAATGAATTGAATGTGTGGGTTTTGGGGTTAAAATCACTTATATAGGGGTCCTAGGCTTGGGTAAAACGAGATAGCTTCGATTTAATTAAAACCGGAAAAGACCCATAATCCCCTCGACTTAAGAACTGACGCAGCCCTTCACGCCTGGCTACACGAGCCGTCAAGGGCCACACGGCCCGTAGTGGTGCCCATGGTCCTTGACTAGTAGCCTAGCTTGCCACCCCTTAACCCTCTCTCACTTCACGACCCTCTCCACAGCCTGTAGTGGCCTTCACGAGTCATCAAGTGGCTCGTGTGAGGGTCTTACTTTTGACAGACTTTTGGGAGCTCACTGCCTAGCCATCACCACGACCCGTGGTCCCCACCACGAGGCTTCTTGCTGGTCGTGGGAGGTGACCTCCTCTTGGTCACTCATTGTGAGCCACCACGGGCAGCACCACGCCTCATGGTTCCCTTCATGGCCCGTACAGATCCTCGTGAAGGTTGCCCATGCCAATTTCTTTGGCTCATGATCTCTCACTTGGTCCCTTACTTAAACTACTAGTTTCCGAGGTGTTGGATTATACCCCCTTGGAAACATTCGTCCTCGAATGGAATTCTAGACACCTCATGAAAGAGAAGACTCAAAACTAGCAATCCACCATGCATGCAATCTCATCAAAATGCACATATCAAGGAGGAAACATCGACTCCAAGCTACACATACTCAATGCATCATAAGGAAAGGTAGGAACTAGACCTAGCAAACCAATATGCATGAAATTTAAAGATTTCTCATATTCAATGAGGGAATACCATCTCCAAGCTAAAAGCGTGCTCAACATCATCTCATGGAGCCTATATGCAATCTATACTCAAAAGCATATATCTAAGGAGGAAATATCAACTCCAAGCTAAAGCATGTTCAACAATTCATCTCATGAAGTCTATAGGTAACTCATACTCAATGCACAAAATCATGTAAACTCATGTTCTTTCAAAACACAAGTTTTTCATGAACATGCATAAAATAAGGAAATCATGGGAATATCTAAAACATATGAAACCAAAACAAAGAGTAAACCATGAGGAACTCATTACCTCAATCTATAGTAGGAGTAGAAGGAAAAAGATGAGGATATCAGGACATCATATCGGCCTTGGCCTCCCAAGTAGCACCATCAACTAAATAATTCCTCCACAACACTTTCACGGAAGCAACTTCCTTGTTCCTCAACCTCTTAACTTTCCGGTCTAAGTCGGACTTTCTCCATAGCCTCATGAACTAACTCAGGTCCTATCAAGAAAACTTCACCCACTTCAAACCAACCTATAGGAGATATACACCTCCTACCATAGAGAGCCTCAAATGGAGCCATACCAATACCAGAGTGATAACTATTATTATAACCAAACTCAATCAATGGCAAGTGATCATCCTAATTTCCCTTGAAATCGATGACACATGCTCTCAACATATTTTCCAAAGTTTAGATAGTTCGCTTTGCATGCCCATTGGTTTGACGGGAATGAAATGGGTCGATTTTATCATTCGGTCTACTATGACCCGAATTGAATCATGTTGTTGCCAAGTCCAAGGAAACCCTACTATAAAGTACATATCCAAATCTTTCCACTTCCAAGTAGGAATTCTAATGTCTTGGGATAAATCTCCCAGTTTCTGATGCTCAACTTTCACTTGTTGGGAATTAGGACACTTAGCCACAAATCCCTCAATATCCTTCTTCATCCTAATACACCAATAGATCTCCCACAAGTCACATTACATCTTGGTGGCTCCCGGGTGAATGGAATACCAAGAGCTATAGGCTTATGACAAGATCTATTCCCTCAAGTCATCGACATTTGGAATACACAAACGACCTTGATATCTAAGTACACCATCTCCCCCTTGGGAGAAAGCTTCAACAAAATTTCTAAGTACCACTTCTTTCAATTCTACTAATGTTGGATCAAGACATTGCTTAGCTTTCACATCTGTCACAAAAGACGATTCTGAACTATTGTGAACCATAACACTACCCTTGGTAAACTAACTGAACACCTAACCTGGCCAATCTATGTACATCTCGTACCAATTCCTTCTTATCTTCATCTATATGTGTAACACTACCCATTGATAATCGGATAAGAGCATCTGCTACTACATTCGCCTTTCTGGGGTATTAGAGAATACTTATATCATAATCCTTAAGTAACTCAAGCTACCTTTTTTGGCGAAGATTTAGATCTTTCTGATTAAACACATATTGTAGGCTCTTGTGGTCGGTGAACACATTTACATGAACATCATACAAATAATGCCTCCAAATCTTTAAGGAAAAAACCATTGCCGCTAGTCTAAGATCATGGGTAGGATATTATTCTCATGCACCTTAAGTTGCCTTGAAGCATAGGCAATAACTTTCCCATTTTACATAAGTACACATCCTAACCCAATTCTTGAGGCATCACAATAGACAACAAAACCATCAGTCCTTTCCGGTAAAGTCAACACCGGTGCGAAAGTAAGTCTATCTTTCAATTCTTGAAACTCTTCTCACATAATTTGGACCATATGAACTTGGCCTTCTTTTGAGTCAAAGCTGTCAATGGAGAGGCTATCGAAGAAAACCCCTGTAATAACCAGCCAAACCTAAGAAAATTCTAATATCCAAATGGGATAAAGATTTAGGCCAACTCTTGACCGCATCTGTCTTCTTAGGATCTACCTCAATACCCTTACTTGAAACAATATGGCCAAAAAAAGCTACGGACCTTAGCCAAACTCACATTTGCTAAGCTTTGCAAAGAGTTTTTGGTCCTTCAGAATTTGCAACACAATCCTCAAATGATTGATATGATCATTCTCACTTCTCGAATAAATCAATATATCATCAATGAACATAATTACGAGCATATAAAGGTATTGTCTAAACACCCTATTCATCAAATCTATAAATACTGCCGGAGCATTAGTCAAACCAAACGACATCACCAAAATCCCATAATGACCATACCGCGTTCTAAAAGTCATTTTCGGAATATCATCATCTTTCACCCTCAATTGGTGATAACCCAAACTAAGGTCGATCTTAGAAAAGTAACTCATTCATTGGAGTTGGTCAAACAAATCATCTATTCTCGGAAGAGGATACTTATTCTTAATGGTCACCTTGTTCAATTGCCAGTAGTCAATACACATTTGGAGTGAACCATCTTTCTTCTTAACAAACAAAACTAGAGGACCCCATGGAGAGATACTCTATCGGATGAAAACCTTATCCAACAAATCTTTCAATTGTTCCTTTAATTCCTTAAGTTCCATCGGAGCCATTATATAAGGAAGAATAGAAATAGGCTACGTATCTGGGATAAGGTTAATACCGAAGTCTATTTCCCTTTTTGGAGGAATACCAGGTAGATCATCTGGGAACACTTCCGAATACTCACTAACAACGCCACAATAGGGACCAACTCAAGAGTAGGGGTTTCAGAATCCATATCCCTCACCCTAACTAAATGGTACATGCAACCCTTAGAAATCATCCTCCTAGCTTTAAGACAACATATAAACTGACTCTTAGGCATAAACTTTCCCCCTTCCAATCTAGGATAGGCTCATTCGGAAACTGAAATCTGACTACACTGTTCTATAATCAATAGAAGTATAACAAGAGTGCAACTAATCCATACCAAGGATAACATCAAAATCTATAATATAAAGCTCTACCAAATCAACAAGAGTAACTCTATGGGATAAGAAAATGGGACACTTTCTGTAGACCATCTTCGCCACAATAGAATCACCATCAGGAGTAGAGAGAGAAAAAAGATCTAACAACACATCAGGAAGCACGTCAAATCTCATAGCCACATATGGCGTCACAAAAGACAAGGTAGCACCGGGATCAAGTATAGCATAAACATCAAGTTGAAATACTTTCAACATACCGGTAAGCACATCGGGAGAACTCTCTTGTTCACCACGAGTATGAAGTGCATAGAACCTATTTTGCTTGGGAGCACTATTACCCGAACAACTTGGACCGAATGAAGGATAAGGTTGAGCCCTACGATGACTATCTCTCTCATTCTTAGCAACTGAAGGACAATTCCTTATCTTGTGGTCCATCTTACCACAACCAAAACAAGCATTGGAACCAGCTGGACATTTACTTTCATAAATTTCTCCCACACTTAGCATAATTTGGCAATGAAGACCCACTACCACTTTCTTGAGGTTTAGGGTTAGACACCCTTTCTTTGTTGATCTTAGGAGCATTAGAGGAACCTTGCCCATAAAACCTTTATTGATACCTAGGACGACCATGTCCACCGGACCTAGCATGAGAGAAATTACCATCACCGATTCTAGACCTGTTGGTCTCCCTAGATCTTTCCTTAAGTTTCTCCTCTTCAATCTGTTGGGCATGAATCATAAGACAAGAAATATCCATGTCATGGACAAGCATAGTCGTACAACACTCTTTCACTACCGATTCAGACACACATGAAATGAACTTGCTTATCCTTTCCCCAGAGTCGACAACTATAAAAGGAGCATATTTCGACAATTAGGTGAACCTCAAATCATATTCTTTCACACTCATGTTTCCTTGTCGAAGATTAATAAACTCAAGCACTTTTCCCTCTCTCATCCAAAGAGGAAAGATCCTATCAAGAAAAGAGGACTTAAACCTTTCCCATTCTAGGGGACCCGCATCTACCGGTCTTGCTTCCTTTCATTGGTTAAGACAAATTTGAGCAACACCCTTAGGTTGATAATCGACCAATTCCGCCTTTTCCACCGGAGTCACTCCCATAATAGTCAAGACCTTGTAAACCTCATCAATGAACTCTTGAGGATCTTCCTCAACCTTAGAACCATATAATTCTGGAGAATTCATCCTAGTGAAGTCCCTCACTCTAGATGTCGTCGTACCCACATTTGGGTTCACAGGGACCACAACCTCCCTATTAGCTTGGGTCATCACATCTTGAGACAACACTTGAAAATCAGTCCTAAACTCCATATTAGTCACTCGATCGGCCAAAGGGTCAACCGGAGCTTGAGGATAAGCTTCTTGAACAATCTCTTCTCCCTCAGTTCTTCTAGCAAAAGCTCTTCGAGTAGTCATAGCCTGTAGACCATCGAGTAAGGATTAGTAGAGAGCCTTATAGAGTTAAACTCTATCGCACGACTTAGAGTAATGAAGAAATGAAGTTTCCTAAACATCTTGTGGCCTCTCATTCATAAATGTGGCGTGCTTCACACTCATGAACAAAACACTACTAGATGTGGTTTTGAGACATCCTATAACCTTTCTAAACCTTGTGCTCTGATTACCAAGTTTTTCATGACCCAGGGGTACACCCTAGATGTAACATGGCATAAAAGACCCTGAGAGGCCTCATATAAGCCACTTAGTTTTCATAGTCAACATAATAGAAAATTGGTAAAATTTAAAACATTTTCAACAACATCAAAGTTTTATAAAATGAAGCGGAAGTCTAATACACTTGTCTCAAAATTCATCTAATAGAATAGAATCTTGGGACACAGCCCATACAACAACGTTCAAAACTTAAAATGAAAAGAGCATAAGGAAATGGTGGCCAAATCCTCGAATACTATGAGGACTCAACAATCTTCAATCTTGCCTCTACAATGGATCCTTTCCACGAGGAAGAGAGTCAGGAACGCCGTACCATACATTTAGATAAGAAGTGTAGGCAAGAGTATGCATTAGTACAAGAATGTACTAAATATGATAGCTTGCATAAACATCATATATATAAGTGTTAGACAATATAAGGCATTAGCATAATCAATGCACATAATAGATCATTTCAACCTATAGGGAATACTTCTTTAAGTAACCTCAATTCATACTTAGCCAAGACATGGGTAATCCTCCACTAGTCTTACTCATCATAGAACGCAAACTCAAGCAACCATCTAAGNACTTCATACTTAGGCCAAACATGGGTAATCCTCCACTATTCTTACTCATCATAGAACGCAAACTCAAGCAACCATCTAAGCTCATCCCCGATCATAACATATATAGCTTATGTTTTATAGACATGGGGAATCACCTCTTGCCTTCCTATAAAGGCTTATGGGTAGTCACCTCTTTCCTTAGATAATTGATCATGGGTAATCGCCTCTATGTCATCATCATATAACACAGGTACTCGCCTCCATGTCATTTTATAAGAAATTATGGGTTCTCACCTCCATGTCTTTCAATAAGGGATCATGGGTACTCGCCTCCATGTACAACATCATTATAGGAACGTGGGTAGTCACCTCTTGTTCAACTCTAGGGAATAAGGGTAGTCGCCTCTTATTCTACTCTAAGGAATATGGGGAATCACCTCATATCCTTCTCATTTAGATGTCATGGGTAATCTCCCCTAATCTCATCAATTTCTTAGTCTTTTAGCTTAGATTCATTTTAGGTGAGCAATCATTTCAACCTAGAATCATTCAATGTGAGAAAGCCTTTCACACTCATACTTAAGCAATTCAAGTGGGAACTATCCCTTCCACAATAATTACATCAATAATCAACAATTCATAACATATGCTTCACTCTCAAAGCAATACTTATCATAATCATCATATATGTTTCACTCTCAAAACAATTCATCTCATAATCCTCACATATGCTTTTATCTCAAAGCAATTCATAATGTACCTTATTCATCCTATAAGAATACATCTAAATCTATAATTTCCCCTTTCATGGATCAAAACTCATTTACATCAATTTCACCTTAGAAATATATGTTAAGCATGGATACATGTAAATTCATCCTAAAAACATGTAATCCTATCAATTCATGCATAAACAATCACAATCCACTCAATTGGATCAATATTTACAAAGACCCACAACTTAGAAGAAAACCCTAACTCAAATTGGGGAATTTCTACTTTTCAATTGGGGGATCTTAGAAGGATTCCATGTATGAAAAGCCATCATACCTTAATATAAAAGCCCACAATTTCTTGAGGAATGGAGACTTGACCTTGACCCTAGCTTCAACTATTTCTTCTTCTTCAAGTTTTAGAGATAAAAATATTTGAAAGGAAGAACTTTGGATTTCTTTTGGGTTTTAAGAATAATGACTTGAATGAGTGAGTTTTGGGTATAAAATAACTTATATAGCGGTCCCAGGCTTGGGTAAAATGACATAGCTTTGATTTAATTAAAACTGAAAAAGACCCATAAGCCCTTCAACTTAAGAACTGACGCAGGCGTTCATGAGTAGTCAAGGGCCACACGACCCGTAGTGGTGCCCGTGGTCCTTGACTAGTAACCTAGCTTGCCACCCCTTAACCCTCTCTCACTTCACAACCCTCTTCACAACCCGTAGTGGCCTTCACGAGCCGTCAAGTGGCTTGTGGGAGGGCCTTACTTTGGGCAGACTTTTTGGAGCTTACTGCCTAGCCATCACGGCCATCACCATGACCTGTGGTCCCCACCACGAGCCGTCTTGGTGGTCGTGGGAGGTGACCTCCTTTTGGTATCTCATTGTGAGCTACCACGGGCAGCACCACGCCTCGTGGTGCCCTTCACGGCCTATATGGGTCCTCGTAAAGGTTGCCCAACTCAATTTCTTAGGCTCATGACCTATCACTTGGTCCCTTACTTAGACTACTAGTGTCCGAGGTGTTAAAGCTTTAAAGTGTCAACTCCAAATCTAAGTGGTGGATGATAAGATGAGAAACCAAGTCAAGTCATGTTAAGGATGGGATAATGTTGTTTTTCGAATGATTTTTAGAGGTACATCAATCCATTCATAATCTTGTGTATTCATCAAGTTCAGCTATTACATCTTCTTGTTGATGGTTCTAATATCAGAATTGTGTCTATGACCTATGCTCATACACTTCAGAGAGATTCACATCTATGCTCAGTTTCTAGAATGAGGGGAAAAGACTTTAGTCCATTGACCACAATCTTACTCTATAAAATTATGGATATTGGCCTTATGATATGAACCTATTCATAGAAGCATTCATGTCTTATTGTATGTTCAGTCTAACAAATTTATGATTACTCTCAATGACTAGCAATATAATGTTATTCCATGCGTATTCTTATATCAGATATCTCGAATGAATCGTGCTTATGATCTTTCGCCCTAAAGTCCTTTTAGTAATCATTTTTAGTTTTGGAGAGTGGTATTGCTGATAGTAGTTGNCACTCTCAAAGCAATACTTATCATAATCATCATATATGTTTCACTCTTAAAGCAATTCATCTCATAATCCTCACATATGATTTTATCTCAAAGCAATTCATAATGTACCTTATTCATCCTATAAGAAAACATCTAAATCTATAATTTCCCCTTTCAGGGATCAAAACCCATTTACATCAATTTCACCTTAGAAACATATGTTAAGCATGGGTACATGTAAATTCATCCTAAAAACATGTAATCCTATCAATTCATGCATAAACAATCATAATCCACTCAATTGGATCAATATTTACAAAGACCCACAACTTAGAAGAAAACGCTAACTCAAATTAGGGAATTTCTACTTTTCAATTGGGGGATCTTAGGGGCTCCATAGATGAAAGGATTCCATGGATGAAAAGCCATCATACCTTGATATCAAAGCCCACAATTTCTTGAGGAATGGAGACTTGACCTTGACCCTAGCTTCAACTCTTTCTTCTTCAATTTCTAGAGAGAGAAATATTTGAAAGGAAGAACTTTGGATTTCTTTTGGGTTTTAAGAATAATGACTTGAATGAGTGAGTTTTGGGGTTAAAATAACTTATATAGGGGTCCTAGTCTTGGGTAAAATGGCATAGCTATTTAATTAAAATCGAAAGAGACCCATAAGCCCTTCAACTTAAGAATTGACGCAGGCCTTCATAAGCAGTCAAGGGCCACACGACCCGTAGTGGTGCCCGTAGTCCTTGACCAGTAGCCTAGCTTGCCACCCCTTAACCCTCTCTCACTTCACGACCTTCTTCACAACCCGTAGTGGCCTTCACGAGTCGTCAAGTGACTTGTGGGAGGGTCTTACTTTGGGCAGACTTTTTGGAGCTCACTGCCTAGCCATCACGGCCATCACCATGACCTATGGTCCCCACCACGAGCCGTCTTGGTGGTCGTGGGATGTGACCTCCTCTTGGTATCTCATTGTGAGCTACCACGGGCAGTACCACGCCTCGTGGTGCCCTTGACGGCCCACATGGGTCCTCGTAAAGGATGCCCAAGCCAATTTCTTTGGCTCCTGACCTCTTACTTGGTCCCTTACTTAGACTAATAGTGTCCAAGGTGTTAAAGCTTTAAAGTGTCAACTCCAAATCTAAGGGGTGGATGATAAGATGAGAAACCAAGTCAAGTGTTAAGGATGGGATAATGTTGTTTTCTGAATGATTTTTAGAGGTACATCAATCCATTCATAATCTTGTGTATTCATCAAGTTCATCTATTGCATCTTCTTGTTGATGCTTCTAATATCAGAATTGTGTCTATGACCTATGCTCATACACTTCAAAGAGATTCACATCTATGCTCAGTTTCCAGAATGAGGGGAAAAGACTTTAGTCCATTGACCACAATCTTACTCCATAAAGTTATGGATATTGGCCTCATGATATTAACTTATTCATAGAAGCATTCATGTCTTATTGTATGTTCAGTCTCACAAATTCATGATTACTCTCAATGACTAACAATATAATGTTATTCCATGCGTATTCTTATATTAGATATCTCGAATGAATCGTGCTTATGATCTTTCGCCCTAAAGTCCTTTTAGTAATCATTTTTAGTTTTGGAGAGTGGTATTGCTGATAGTAGTTGTGTGATGATGGAGCAAAGGATCGTTATTTCTTATTATGATAGTGATGATTTGTTTATTCCATCTAAGGTTATGAATGTGGAGGAAGAAGGAGATAAAGTTTTACAATGAGTACTAATTCAGCTTCCTGGTGGTAATGAATGAAAGTTTAGTTGGTAGAGATGATGAGAGGATGAGAAGTTCTTAGAAAGTGGGTTAGTAGGAATCTATGGAGTGGTTAAGGTTCTAAGCTTGAATTTCGTGTTGTTAACACGTGGACAATACGTGATACATTGGGTGTTTCGTGATATGAGCTCAAGGTTAGCTGAATGTAGCAGTCTGGAGTAGTGTTCTTGGGATGAAATTTACTACAGAGGCATAAAACCCAAATCTTGTGATTTAGATCAAAATGATCACCCTATGTTAAGTACTTTGTGATTCTGAGTTAGACTTGAATATAGTAAGAGTAACCCCTTTCCATTCTCAGACCAACCATCATTCGAGGATGAATGATCTCAAAGGGGAGATATTGTAACACCCCAAAAATTTCTAAGTTAAGAGCCGAACTATTCTTCATTTACATGTAGGGTCATATCGGGTGATTCTTAAATTTCCCATATGTGTAAAGGTGAATTCCTTAGTATGACAATGATTTTGGATATCAATTAAGGTCACTAACAACTCCTAACACAAAGTTGAGTTGAAAGTTTCCTTACGGATTAAGTTTTGATGTAAGATTTCACTTGGGTCAACTTCAAACGACCATATCTCCTAGAATATAAAGAGTTATGTGGACAATAACCTATCAAATTAAAGGTATTTAGATCTTTTTTCAAACGCCACCAATTTTGCAAAAATCCAATGTTTGATTAAAAAGTTATGACCATTTTAGTAACATCTATAGTGCAGTGACGAATTAGCCGACGGGAAAACATTAAAAAAGGTCATTTTTTGTCTTTTTACCTCTAAGAAAACCCTAAAGAAATTTCTTGACTAGTTAAAGACCCAAAAAATCAGATTTTCATCTCTTAATCCATCATTCTCTTCTCTCTCAAACCCTAAGACAAAATCCTAAGGAAAAGTCAAAGTAGAAGACTAAATTCAAGATTCTTTCAATCTTTTTCAAGATTCCTTCAATCTTTTTCAAGATTC
>NC_064293.1:11505278-11525469 GCF_019186545.1 Solanum stenotomum
GCCATTTTTGATAACGTTCAAATATACTTCTTGAAAAGAAATATAAACGATCGTATGCAATATATTTACCCAACTATGAGTCGGGGTCGATCCCACAGAGAATATGGAAGAATATTGTCAATAGTAAATATTTAACTCGATAGTCGTTATAAAAATGGGGGATTTAAATTGAAATAAAATAAAATAAAAATAATAAAAAGATAGCTTTGAACTAAGTATTTATTTATATTCAGATTATGAAAAGTAACTAGGAATGTGTTTCCCATAAGCTCATAACGCAGTAATCCTAATAATAGTAATCATTTTCTAGTGTATTACATGCAAAGTGATAAGTTAAGTATCTCTAAATCCTTGGTCCAGCATCTAGAGAATTTCACCCCGCACCTTGGTCCGGCTACGTGTATATAATTTACTAACCCTTACCTTTACCTCATATTAGACATCATAATCGATGTTTGGCTTAGTTATTACTTCGTACCAATCGACACTAGCTTATTAGATAGTATCACACTAAATCTATGTTGATAATTCTTTTCTTGTTAATTACCTCCTTGGTCCGGCAAGTAGTAACAAGGCGAGTTCTAACGTTGGCTACCGTTAGAAAGACTTCTAAACGAAAGAATTATCAATGCATGCAAAATACTAGTCAAGAATTGCTTATTTACTATTCATACTTTGTTAATCACTCATGGTTCCCACAACCCTAGTTATGAAAGTTAGCTACTCATTATCTCAAAAACACAATCAAAATTTATTAAAATAACTATGCTTGTGTTAATCATAAAAAGTTAAGAACAATAGATAAATTATTTTTATTAATTACGAATACAAATAAATAATAAATGAGAAGAAAGAATAAACCACAATTCTCCGGCCTCCACGGCGAATCTTCCAAAGTTCCTAAGCTAGAAGAAAATTTATATTGTGTCTTGTATCTAGGTTCTTGGCTTTCCAAATAATAATTTCTATGCACTATTTATAGATGTAGGAAACCCTAAATAAAATAATTGAGTCCAAATTAAATTAGGAATCCAAAACCAAAAGGAATTGGATTCCTTTTTCTTTTTCGTCGCGTGAACAGTAGTACCGCCGCCTCAACTTAATTCTGCACCATTCACTTGCTGCCACGTGGCAACAGCAAGAAGCAAGCGTAAAATTGAATTTCCACAATTTATAGCCGCCATTTCCTTTTATATATAAATATATTATTTTATTAAACTTAATCCATTAAGCTGTCTGCTTGATTTCCTTCTTCAACCTTTCATCTTTAATTCGTTTTAGCTTCAAACTTCTCCAATTTTCCACCAATTTAATCCTACAAATAAAATACCAAATTTAGCATAATCCATCAAACTAATGCTCAAAAAGGACAAATATAAATAATAAATGTGAGGAAATAATGATTAAAAATATATATTTTTAGCCTCACATCAACACCCCACACTTAAACTTTTGTTCGTCCTCGAACAAGCATTAAAGCTCATCCCAAAAAAAAATCATACTAGCAATGTCATCACTTTGGTTAATACAAACAATTAGGCCATCTACCAATTTCAAATCATCAAGTAGATTTCTCAATCATTATGCAAGTTATCTAAATAAACAACAAACCTCTAACCTTCTAACCTCAAAGAAGGACTTTGAACTCATCAAATTTAAGTTTGTTTTCCTACTCTCATCAAAGAAAGTTAATAACATCACTTATCTGTCATGAAACAAGTGCCCTCACAAGAAGAAATAGTCCACACACTCAAATCAAAAGATTGAATATAAATTAAGGACTTAGCATCAAAGAACACTCTCACACTCACAAAGAGAATTCACATGTATGCACAAAGAACCATATGCTTGCCCATTATGTACATCTCCACTAATTAAGCATGCTTGAATAGAATCAAATAGGACTTTAATGGATTGTACTGTAGGCTAGGGGATGGGTAGGAAAACTATATAATAGTGACTTACAATTCCTTAAGCACTTTGCAATTTTAGACTTCATAACCCATTATTTTCTTCTCTTTATTTTCAGCCCTCTCTTCAACAATTATTTCACAAGTAATTCTCATCCTCTCAAAAATGTTTTAATCCTTTTTTTTTTTATAAAGTTTTCCTTCATAATAGCCACCCTCAACTTACGTATTTTACATGCGTTAAGGTGCACAATATCCTTGGAAGGACCAGGGCCATCATCAAAGTAACTTTTTTTTTTTTTAAAGAGGGCTTTTAAGCACTTTGTAGCTATCATTGATTACTCAATCATCCCTTTTTCTCATAATTGATAATTAGAATAAGTCTATGTTATAATGCTCAAGGAAGAAAGGTGCAAAAACTAGGGATTCAACAAAATAGTTAAGGGCAAAATATGGCTACCAATAAAAGGCTACAGGCTCAAAAAGGTTAACTAGTGATAAAATATCTGAAAAGACAAAAATTTACTAAACAAATCAAAGAAAGCCTATTATCATCTCCTAAACAAAGCAACACTTTTTATTTCGTTTCAATAACATGCAGGGCAAGTTCTAGACTAAGATGCAAAACATGGAATAAACAAAGTCTCACCACACATGACACAAGTATCAATCAAGATGGATCAATTCCACTTCTAAGAGAGACAGGATCATAACAAACTACAAAATAAAATAAGGTATATACAAAGTCACAACCATGACCTTAGATGTCAAAGAGTCTGCATTTTTTTTTTTAAATCAAGCATTCACAAGAAAGTACTACTCAAAAATTAGGCCCAAATAGTAAGTATCACATAACTCAAAAGGGTCTTTTCTTTTCTCTCAAAAAAAATAAAATTTATTCCTAAAAAAAAACACTCGGTTCAAAGGGACTATCCTCAGGAAAAGAACCAAAAACAAAAGCCAAGGAACCCATCCTAAAAAAAAAGAAAAGACTCAATAAAACGGTAAAAACTAAGAATTCATTCCTCCACCCCACACTTAAAAAGATGTTATGTCCCCAAAGCATTAGATAAAATTTAAAACAAGGGTTAGGAAAACTCCCTGAGGCCTTTAGGCCTAGCTAGTAGCATGTTCTCTTAATTTTCATCAAGGGTCGTCACCTCACACTTAAGCTCAAACATGCTCCCTCTTTTTTTTTTTTTTTTTTTGGATACTCAAACTTCCCCTAATCTGCAAAAAAAAACAAGAAAACAAAAAAAAGTGATACTAATAAAATAAAAATAAAATAAAATAAGAAGTTACACTAATAATTGGGTTGCCTCCCAATAAGCGCTTAATTTAACGTCGCGGCACAACACCATCAATTTTACTATTTTTCCTTCCACTTTGAAGATATGAATTGCACCCCTAATTTTACATCAATTTTTCTATTACGCTCAAGGGGTGGTGGTACAAAAATAAAGGTCTCAAGCAATAGATATCGCATTATGCACTTCTTGGATCCTAAGTGAGGAATGTAATTCTCCGATATTGGAACAATAAATTCAAGAATATAGACACAATTTTCCTCCTCCATACATTCTTCTATAGGCTCAGATGGCTCGATTAATTTCTCATCATCTAAACATAATGTGGAAAAATGATAGGAATGAGGTCTAGTGCGCCCTAACTTATGAATTGTATTATTATTTACACCCTCATATTTACACATACTAGAGTTTTTAAAAATAATATTATCTACTTCATTACATAACTCTAGTGTACTCTTCTCAACAATGACAACATCAATAAAAGTATGATCAAGCAATTGGCCCTCAACTTTTAGTTCTTCAAGTTGACTTATAAGTAATTTTTCTTCCTCACACATATTATTACTAAATTGTTGGGTGTCATATGATTTAATCTTTTCACTCAACTCAATATCTAAATAATAGAGATCAAATTCAAAGGCATATTCACTATTGCGCTTACATATTGATTTATAGCAAAGTATTAACAAATCTTCCAAGTCCCCATACAACTTATCTAGTTGAGAAAAAATTAGCTTAAAAGAATCAATAATATCACAAGGGCAAGAATTGCAAGAACACTTATCACTACATACTTTTTCAGATGACATCTCAAGAAGAGTAAAAGATGTATGATAATAATAAAAAAATAAAAAATGTAAAACTAATCCTAAGAAAAAAAAAAAACTACGAGTCAAAAAAAATACTAAAGACAATTTCTAAGCCACATTCCCCGGCAGCGGTGCCATTTTTGATATCATTCAAATATACTTCTTGAAAAGAAATATAAATGATCGTATGCAATATATTTACCCAACTATGAGTCGGGATCGATCCCACAGAGAATATGGAAGAATATTGTCAATAGTAAATATTTATCTCGATAGTCGTTATAAAAATGGGGGATTTAAATTGAAATAAAATAAAATAAAAATAATAAAAAGATAGCTTTGAACTAAGTATTTATTTATATTCAGATTATGAAAAGTAACTAGGAATGTGTTCCCCATAAGCTCATAACGCAGTAATCCTAATAATAGTAATCCTTTTCTAGTGTATTACATGCAAAGTGATAAGTTAGGTATCTCTAAATCCTTGGTCCGGCATCTAGAGAATTTCACCCCGCACCTTGGTCCGGCTACGTGTGTATAATTTACTAACCCTTACCTTTACCTCATATTAGACATCATAATCGATGTTTGGCTTAGTTATTACTTCGCACCAATCGACACTAGCCTATTAGATAGTATCACACTAAATCTATGTTGATAATTCTTTTCTTGTTAATTACCTACTTGGTCCGGCAAGTAGTAACAAGGCGAGTTCTAACGTTGGCTACCGTTAAAAAGACTTCTAAACGAAAGAATTATCAATGCATGCAAAATACTAGTCAAGAATTGCTTATTTACTATTCATACTTTGTTAATCGCTCATGGTTCCCACAACCCTAGTTATGAAAGTTAGCTACTCATTATCTCAAAAACACAATCAAAATTTATTAAAATAACTATGCTTGTGTTAATCATAAAAAGTTAAGAACAATAGCTAAACTATTTTTATTAATCACGAATACAAATAAATAATAAAGGAGAAGAAAGAATAAACCACAATTCTCCGGCCTCCACAGCGGCTCTTCCAAAGTTCCTAAGCTAGAAGAAAATTTATATTGTGTCTTGTATTTTGGTTTTTGGCTTTCCAAATAATAATTTCTATGCACTATTTATAGATGTAGGAAACCCTAAATAAAATAATTGAGTCCAAATTAAATTAGGAATCCAAAACCAAAAGGAATTGGATTCCTTTTTCTTTTTCGCCGCATGAACAGTAATACCGCCGCCTCAACTTAATTCTGCACCATTCACTTGCTGCCACGTGGCAGCAACAAGAAGCAAGCGTAAAATTGAATTTCCACAATTTGCAGCCGCCATTTCCTTTTATATATAAATATATTATTTTATTAAATTTAATCCGTTAAGTTGTCTGCTTGAGTTCCTTCTTCAACCTTTCATCTTTAATTCGTTTTAGCTTCAAACTTCTCCAATTTTCCACCAATTTAATCCTACAAATAAATTACCAAATTTAGCATAATCCATCAAATTAATGCTCAAAAAGGATAAATATATATAATAAATGTGATGAAATAATGATTACAAATATGTATTTTTTGCCTCACATCAGCAGTATGGTATCTGGATATACCATCAATGTTTATGCAGTATGACTTCCTGAGTGATCATGATTATATTACAATATGATTTTGATATGTTTTTTAGAAATATTTTTCAAGTATGAGGTGAGTAAGAGCATAAGGGGACTAAGTATTCCCAAAGGTATCCGTTTTTACATTGATAAAAGAGAAATTTTGATTTCTAAATAAGTTATGAGTTCAAAAGATATTTCAAGAGCAGTTACCGCTTTTAAGAAGGTAGTTTGAGCAATTATCTCAAACCAGAGGAAGAGTTATGTTTTTAAACATATGAGCATGAGTATATATTATTGGGAGTAGTATATTGAGCACCGATATAGGGACGAGTTCAGACAACTCAAAGTCCTTATAAACCATGTATGCCAACAGGGTAAATGGTCATACTTTTTAGATGATTCCTTATTGATTTTAAGCATAGTTTAGTGGATCCACTTAGTTTGGGTGTCCTATATCCCGGCAAGGTATAGGACAGTTTTGGTAGCATGGGCGAGACACTGTATCATCATGTAGTTCATACTGATGGTTGTCGGTAAGAGAATCTCCCAATAGAGTTAAAGTGTATTTTTATATATCACTTATTATGTTGAGTTCAGAGATGAGAGTATTTTATAAAGTTTTAAATGATTTAACTCCTTTATTTCTTTACATTCAGTTGAGTATATATCTATATCTATAGTAGTCCTTTCATTAGTGTTTTTGTTATTCAGCTATATTACATACTCGTACATTCAATGTACTGATGTCATTCGACCTGCATCTTTTAATGATGCAAATACAGGCTTTTAGAATCCTCAACAAGAGTCCGTTGAGGTCTTTTTATCAGCTTTTGAGTAAGACCTCCTTGCTTCTGGAGGACTCCCATTTTTATGAGTTATTACTAGTAGTTCTCTTGAGGAGTCGTGGGTCTTGTCGCGACAGTCATCTTTGTATAGTCGAGGCTTCATAGATAGACAATTTTTGAGAGTCTTTCAGTTTTAGATATTTATTTAAAACTTATGTTTCATACTCAGTATATCCAGTTCAGTTTTGAGATTTAGTAAATTATTTTTAAACACTTCTTCCAATTTGATGTTTGTGTATGATTGAGTTAGTCTTCCACTTGTAGTTAATCAGGATGAGGGTTCGTTTGAGGGCCAACAATTATTCTCGAGTGCTGGTCACGTCCAAGGTGTAGGCTCGGGTCGTGACATAAATAGAGAGGCTTCACTCAAATGGGCACAACTTTTTACTCTGAGCTCACTATTGGGCAAACTTGGTGGCATTGGAAGGAGGACTCAAATACCTTCGATTTGATAGCTCACGGGCCACCTAATTCTTTATGTGCTAAAAGATCTGGTCGTTTGAAGTTGACCCAGAACTAAAAATTGATGGGTGACTTGCATGACTTCTATTTAGTTGTTTTGAAGTTCGAGGTATTACAATACCAAAATTGCAATAAAATATTTCAGACCCAAAAATTGGATCAAAATATGACCGTGGGGCTTGCACACGAAATTCAAAAATTGATTTCGTCACAAGATCTCAACTAGCTCAAGAAACATGTGCCCTAAAAAGGGGCACATTTCAAGCATCGATTGATCCCAAAATAGTCCCATCAATTTTAAGCTCAATAATGATCAAAATGGATTTTAAAAGAAGAAATCAATGGAGTGTACATAGTGTATGGAAGAATAATGACCCACAATATGTTCTCACACTATCCATAGTCAAAATCCAGCAACTCCCAGTTGATTTCTCCTTCAATTTTCTCTCCAATCTCCATAATAATGGAAATGCACTTTGGGAATATGCATGTTAAAACGTGAGGAACTGATATAATTGTAACAAAGTTCTTCATCGTGATTTATTAAATTTGAGTGGGTCCACTGACCTCACATTGCGATTACGATGGTCAATGGCCCGCAACCATGTTGATCAAGAAAGGTAGTCTTCACATTTGTGTGTCCCAGCTCACAGTCGTGCTGAGCAAAATTTGGGTGCTAGTCAACACCAGCTATATCAATTCTTTTTGTAGTTGAGAAAAATGATCGAACGGGAGCTCGTGAATCGTTTGGAACCCCATGAATGCAAATGTACTATGCTACCCCACCAGAAATGACATTCCAGACTCAATGGAGTCAGTGAAACAACCAACTAGGTTGTCTCAATAGAATGTTGACCCAAATCAACACTTACAAAAGCAATCAAATAAGCATAACACCAAACAACATAAAAACATCCCGATCACCTTAAGGTCTAAACCAAAGATCATTCTAGCTCAAACTCGGCATTTAGAGCTAACCATGATGATGGAATTTTCATCTGAGCATAGTTACCTAGAATGTTGACCAAATTCAATCATTTTCCAAACTTTTAGAAACATCTCGCCTAGCAGTTCAAACTCATGTAGAAGGCCTCATGACCTAAACCAACCATGCCATTAGTCCTTAATTTATAGATTCTTGAAATTTAGCTTAGATTTACAAAGTTACATGGTCAAACCGTTCATTAAATGATAAATTTTCAAAACTTTGACCGTAGCATATCAGCGAGCATTTAACATCCGATACCCATTTTACCCCTTTGTGATTTGTTAATTACAAGGATGTACATCTATATGTGATAAAATAATAAAGGTTGTAAAGGGTAAATTATTTTAAATTGTTTCCTTTACTTCAACTATATAATCCTTCTTTCTTCCTCCGAAACTTCACAAGAAGTCTATATTTTTCTTAGTTTCTTCCGCCTGGGTGCTTCTTTATTTTCACATTCGAGCAATTCTAATTAGTAAGTATTTTTCAGTTTCATCTTTAAAGTATAATTTACTTTGATGTGTAAGTATGATGTTCAATTATTTTCCTCTTGTAACTACGGATTTAGACATACGCGAGTTTCATTGGTATAGTAATTTCATGGCTTAAATTCTTGAATCAATAAAATTACAATGTATTTATATATATAATTATTTCCTAGTTGATATGGTGCATATATATGACTTCTATTTTTTGTTTGCCTAAGATTAAACTTACAGATTTTATGTATTTGTATCTTATATATTTTTTTCTATCTTGCAGTGATCTATGGCTGAACCAAAGGGTAAACTTTCTACCTGTACAAGTGCTCAACAAGAAATGGATCTAAATCTCTCACCTAGTGGATCTTATAATTGTGAAAAGACTGATGAAATTTCAATGCCTCAACCGTTTTCACAAATTAGGGCATCAGCTGCCAACAATCCTGCCTTTCAGCGGGCTATAGAGATTATAAGATCCGATCTGCATAACAAATTAGAAGATACGTCTAAAATTTGTGGTATGTTGTATATCCCCTTTTCTCCATTTTGATTAAGTTAAGTGATTTAGTTTGTCACATTGCTTCCATCTTGTTTACGCCTACTTATATTCTTTCCATTTTTTTTAACTTTCCCTATATTTACTCTTCTTTTCTTAATCCCTTTAAACTTATTTTTTCAATGCTTTTATCTTGAACTTAGTTAATGTAATTTATTTTGTTAGAGGAAACGTGAAAAACAAAGAACAAGGAAGAATAACAATATTTAATGAGATTTAGATCAGAATGATCCTATTTCCACCGGAGAACAACTACTTGTATATTAACAAACAAAGGGAAGAGATCCCAAATACATCTAAGAAAATTTCTCTTTTAATTTTCTACTCTTCTAATGTATTTCTCTATAAGTTTTTGGATGGATTTCTACAACGGAGAATGACCATCCTTTTATAGGTGGCCAAGCTTGAGCCCTAAAGAATAAAACAAATACAAATTTTAGCTTGCTCTCCAAGTTCAATTCCTAGCCAAGTAAATTGGCACATGAAATTTTATTCTACTGGGTTTGGCCCCACAAAGACCAAACAAACTCTTTTAATCTCCACCTTGGTTTGCGTTCCGAGCTTGCGTATGAACAACTCCGGCCAAAACTTCTAAGCTTACTAGGCAATCCCGTTGTAAGAAACAAGAAGAATCTAACCTTTGTTGAACACATTAACTCCACCTAGCAGTTGTTCTCCCAGAGTTACATCTGTTGATGTATACTTCCGCCAAGTCCTTGCAGTGTGCAAACTTGATAAGCTGGGCTATCTTGGTCAACATGTATGCAGTGTTATCGTCTATGATAACCTTCTCGACCTTGATAGTTCCCTCTTCAATGACATATCGAATGAAATGGAATTTGACATCAATGTATTTGGTGCGTTAATGAAATCTTTGATTTTTAAACAAAACAATAGAACTCTGAGTACTGTCACATCATAGAGATGATTCCAGTTGAACCAAACTCAATTCTGCCACCAAACCTTTTAACCAAATAGCTTCTTTCATTGCCTCCGTTGTTGCCATATATTCTACCTATGTTGTAGACAAAGCGACAATCGACTGTAAATTTGATTTCCAACTAATGACAATGTCAACGAGAGTAAAGATATATCAAGTAGTGTACCTTCTTCGATCCCCTGCATAGTTAGAATCTACATAACCGAGAATTAAAATACCTTCACTTTTCCAAAAGGTTAGGTCAAGATCAGAAGCTCCTTTAATATATCTCAATATCCACTTGGCAACTTCCCAATGCCTTTTCCTTGGATTTGCCATGTATCTTTTTACCACACTTACAGATTGAGCAATAATTGGATGTGTGCATACCATAGCATACATAATGCTATCAACTGCGCTAGCATAAGGAGCCTTTGACATATGCTCCACCCCATCCATAGACTAAGGAATTTGTAACTCTAAAAGCTTGAAATTAGAAACTAACAGTGTACTTATAGGCTTGCTCAGATGCATATTGAATCTCTCAAGAACCTATTCAATGTACCTCTTCTAAGAAAAATGTACAACACTGTCTTCTCTTGAAATATCCATTCCAACAAAAAATCTTTGCAGCTCCAAAATCCTTTATGTCAAATTCCTTGCTCAATAGTTTCTTCAAAATATTCATCTATATGATGTTGTTAGCAGCAATAAGAATATCATCAACATACAACGATAATAAATCATAGAGTTACCAGACATCTTCTTGTGATAGATGTAACTATCAAATGCACACTTCAAGAACCATGTGTAGTCATGAATACATCAAACCTCTACTACCACTATCTAGGGGATCGCTCAAACCATACAAGGAATTCTTCAGTTGGCATATATGATCGTCATTTCCCTCAGCTAGGAAACCTTCAGGATAGTCCATACAGATTGGCTCTTCAAGATCACCATGTAAAAAAGAAGTTTTGACATCAATGTTTTCAACATCCAAATCAAATTGTGCAACCAATTCTAGTAGCACGTGAATTGGACTATGTTTCATGAATGGAGAGAAGATCTCATTATAGTCAATTTCCTCTTTCTGAGCGAAACCTTTTGCAACAAATCTCGCCTTGAACCTAGCATCTTCCACTTCTGGAATACCTTTTTTTCTTTCTGTAGACCTATTTGCATCAAACTGTCCTATTCCTCTTTGGCCTTTCAACTAAGACCCATGTCTCATTTTTGTGAAGAGACTCCATCTCTTCCATTATGTCTAGTCGTCATTGTGTAGCATCATTGCAAGAAGTTGCTTCAACATACGAGGAGGGATCGAGATCCTTAATCTCTTCTTCTGCAACTTCGAATACATATACAATCAAATTTGGTTGCTTTATAAGACGTTCCAATTTCCATATCGGTCTTTTTCTCTTCCTACGCAATTGTGTTTGGTTCATTGACAACAAGTCCTTCAAGATCTACATCTTTTGACTCATCAACTTCAATCTCTTGATCCATTTCCTTTGTAATAGCATGACCCAATTCCTCGAATCATGATAGCACCTACTATTACCCACCAGTAGATAAGTCAACCCATAACCCAGAACAACAAGTAATAAGTATAAGGGTAGAAACAAACATAATCAATACTTTAAGCAACATAACTAGACATAGGCGGAAGCGAACCAAAACTATATACATAAAAGATCCCTCCCAGAACCTTAAAGTTACAAGTTTAGAGTTGCTCTAACAAAAAAATACAAGTCCCAAAATTTGACCAAAAGCAAATCTTGTCTCAAAATACAAAACACTAGCTATACAATATATAGAAGGAGACATTCAATTCAGAACACCAAGTACTGACTCTTGCCTCTGATCTACAAAGCTGCAAGCTCAAACAATCACCGATGATAGTTGGTACAAGGTTCTGCATCACAAAATAGATGTAAAGTATAGCATGAGTACCAAAACAATGAGTACTCAGTAGGCATCATAGGCAGACCAAGTAAGAAAGCTTAAGATAATATGAAAAGATAGAATCTAGACACGAACAAAGGTCAAAGAGGAATTTAAAGAAAGCACATGACCGTACCAGAAGTAAAAATTAAGTACAACTAAACTAAACCTAACTGACCCCATAAGCCCAGAAGGTACACTCATTCATTACATTAAGTAAAATCTGAACAGACCCCTATAAGCTTGACAGTTACACAAAATAGCTAAAGTACAAGAGTGAAGTAAGTGAATCAAGATACCAAAAGCATAACCCAAGTCTCGAACTCCAAGAAACAACCTCAAACCATAAGCACTAAATAAAGGACAGTAGACTCCCAAAATCACAACCCCAGCTAGCAAGAGTAAACTCGAGGGCCACCCAACCAGATAGTAACTCCTAGGGGAACTAGCCCAGCTAGCAAAATTAACCCGGAGGCATCAATATGACTACCCACCAAGCCAGACAGTAAGCTCTAAGGGGTACTAACCCAACTAGCAGGAGTAAACTCAGGGGCCTCAACAAGAACATCAAAGAATTGTGTATTGTCTACCATTAATATTGTTGTGGAATGACGCCCACTCACGATAAATCAATATAAGGCTACTAGCCTGAACCACTTCAATCTCAAGTCATCTAGTGAAACACAAAAACCTCCAATATCACAACGGGGCCGTAGAAATAGGGAGAGTAAATAGAAGCTCAACAAAGATGAAGCAATGCCTAAACTTAGGCTCATTCTATCAGGCTCAAGTCTTCTATACCGGTCTACAGGAAACTAGTTTGTTCAACATGACGTCAGAGAAGATATAAGGCCTAAAGGCAACAAGTATCGCAAGTCTAAGGCAAACACTAGTCTAATCCTAGACTAAGGTCAAATATGCTCAATTACACAACAATCAACAAAATAAAGTCTCACCAAGACATAAAGATGATCACACAACCCCAACTAGCGTGGTTCAAATCTCAGAAATATTGAAACAAGCCTAATTAATTCAATTCAAGATGAATTTATATATTCAAGATCAATCTATGCGCAGGAAAGTCGTAGCCTATATTTAGGCCGACTACGTGTACTTCAAATAACTTTTCTAGAGGGTTTCCTTTCCAAACTGCCTCAGAACGCTACCACTTTATACATATAAAAAATAGGATCACAACGTTAATAAGGTCATTTCAACACCAAAAATACATAAATGGAGACGAACCAATTTTGGAATCAAAATGGGAATCATGGGACCCACACAAGAATTTACAAAGTCAATTCCGTAAAAAGGTCTAGCACAGTATCCACAACTTGTGTTCAAAAATGGAACATAATTCAGGGCTCAAAATAGCAAGAAAAGCCACATGGAAAAAAACTTCACATTTAAAGAACAACAAAGGACTACAGTAGTCCATAAAACAATGATAATACATTCAACAAGCTTTCCCCAATGCTCACCAAAAGAACTTTGAACAAAGAGCTTAAATTTGTCTAAGTCTTTAAAAGATTGGATGAGGGTCGCTTATGCAATTACTTACATCACTTAAGCAGCCAACCAATAAGAGGCAGACCTCTCTTCCATGATACCTTGGTCGCTAAAGAGAGGCTTGCTTAAGCAGCACCAAGGTCGCGAAAGAGACGAGGCTTGGGCTGGCTAAGCTCGCTTATGCGAGCCCCTATCGCTTAAGCGAGCCATGACCGCTAAAGCGATTGCCGCCTAGATTGACTAGCTTGCTAAAGAAAATCCCTGGTCGCTTAAGTGAAGGTCTATTAAGTGAGACCAGGTTTGCTAAAGTGACAACACCAACATCAGACTCTAGAAATTTTCAGCTAAGTCCCTTAGGCTCTGCCTCGGGGCTCAGGATTAGTTTGGAACCTCGTGCATGATAACAAGATATGCAACTCAATCGAATTTGACATTCTGAACTCAATGGACCAGTCTAAACTTCCATACGAGGTCATATTGACTAAAAGTGGGTTCCACACCAAACTTTATTTTAAACCAAAATCCACAAGGGGCTTGGAATTAGCCCGAGAGCCTTGGGATCTACCTAAAGGGTCGTTTTAGACCAAAATAAACCACGCTAACATAATTCTCATCCGCGTATGTTTACCAAGAATGTTTACCAAGGTCAAACTTAGGCCATAACTTGAAAGTTAAATTATCTAATTGCACAAACTCGTACCGAAAGCTTCGATAACCATGCCGACCATGTGACTAGCCTAAATGACCCTTTAGGAGATGATGGAATCATTAGAATTAGATTCCTCGGTCATCTTCCTGAATCTTTGATCCAAAATGACCGTTTAAGATTCAAAAGATCTAAAACATAAAAATTCACATAAAAACCAAACAAACGACTAGGTGAACTAACTATCATTCCCAGTATGTCATAAATTACTTGGGGTAGATATAGGAACACTTCAAAAGATGAACAGAAGTCATTAACACATAAATGACTTTGAGGGTCATTACAGGTAAGCTCCAGTTGTAGCTTCACCTACTTGTTGTTCTCGTTTCCTGATAACTCCACATAAAATTTATGAGGATCAAGTTTAGAGGATTCATTAAAGGTAAAATCTCTACTGACAACAAATTTAAGTTAAGATAAACATCAAAGCTTGTACCCTTTTACTCCATCTATATCCTTACGAATATGGCCTTCTTAGCCTTAGTTCAAGATTTCCTTCATTAACATGATAATAAGTTGGACACCCAAATATTCACAAGAATGAATAGTTAGAGGGTTCACCTGGACATACCTCATTAGGAGTCTTAAAGTCAATCATGAGGCTGGAGATTGGTTGACAATATAAGAAGCAATGTGAACTACTTTAGCCCAAAACACTTTGGATATTTTGTCTTGTAAAAGCATATAATGAGCCTTCTTAAGAAGAGCTCTATTCATCCTCTCGACAACTTCATTCTGTTGTGGTGTGTGCCTTAACGTCTTATGTCTTGCTATCCAGAACCTTGCAGAAACCATTGAACTCTTCACTATAAAACCCCAAGCCATTATTTGTGTAGCTCCAAGCTAATAATTTCTCTCATGTGCCATAATATTGACTTGTCATCATCTGATAATTGTACTATATATGCATTTACGTAGCCAACAATTGTACTTCCTGCTAGTGTGTAGAGGCCATCCTCCAGCTTGGCCTTCAGTATGACTAAAGACTATGTAGTCTTTTTCAGAGTTCCTCCTTCACTCATGTACTTGTAGCCATGTTAATCCAAAATACCCATGGAGATTAAATTCTTCATCAGATTAGGAACATAATGGACTTTTGTAATAGTCCTCATGATTCCATCATCGTAGCGAACCTGAACTGAACAAATGCCAACTATTCTACAAGTTGCATTATTGACCATTACTACGGTTCCTCCACTAGTCTCATAGCTGATGAACCAATCTCTTCAGAATGTCATACGTAGAGTACAACCAGAGTCTAACAACCATTTGTTGTCATAGACTCCACTATCGTATGATGATGTTAGCATATATTCATCATCAAAATCATGTACATGCCTTTTCTTTGGACTTTGACATAGGGCAATCTCGTTAAAAGTGTCCATTCTTGTGACAACCCCAACACTCTGCATTCTTCTTGTTCACACACGAATTTGATATGTACTTTGATTTTCTCGTTCTCTGTTGGCTAGTATGGCCTCACACAAAGAGTCCACTAGCTTCGTCATGTTTATCTCCTTCAAAATGCATCTGCACATCACAAGAGTTAAGTACTTGCCGCACTTGCTCAAGATTAATAGGATCTTTGCTATACATAATTGAATTTTCAATATCATGATATTTTAAATTCAATGAAAATAGCAAAGCACATACAAGTGTCTCCTCATTCTTTTTAAATTTTGGCAGTCTGTAAGTCCATCACAAGTTTATTGAACACATCTACATGGTCTTGTAACAAAGTACATGAATCCATCTTAAGTGTGTGATGACACCATTGTAATAACATCCTTGTTGTCACCGACCGGTCTTGGTAAATCCCTTCCAGTTTTTCCTAAAACTATTTGGACGTCTCCTTGATACTTGTACTCACTTCACAAAGAACGTTAGGTGCAAGGGACAGTTGGATTACACTCAATGCATCTCCTTCAATATTCTCATTGTAGAAATTTGATGTGTCATTGGAATACTTTCCGTAAATAGTATGGATTAAACCTTCCCTCCACAGTAACACCATAATCCAGGTATGGAAGTTGTTGGGCCCACTAAATCCATCAATTTAAAATTTCATGGAACTCATCCTTACTTTTCTTCCTCTTGTACCACAAAGTATTTGGAAATATAGAAAATCAAAGTAATTCTTTTATGATGTGGAAGTTGAGATTGTGCTGCAACCATAGAGCATGAACAGACAGAACCTTGGCTCTGATACTAATTTTTAACAGAAACGTGAAAAATAAAAAATAAAGGAAGAACAACAATGTTTAACGTGGTTTGGATTAGTATAATCCTACGTCCACCAGAGAACAATTGCTTGTATATTATTAAAGAAAGGGGAGAGATCCCAAATACATCTAAGAGAATTGCTCTCTTAATTCTCTACTCTTCTAATGTAATTTAATATTAGTTTCTGGATGAATTTTTACAATGGACAATGACCATCTTTTTATAGGTGGCCAAACTCTGGCTCCAAGCATGAAAAGAAATGCAAAAATTGTCCTCCACATATTTCAGCTTGTTCTCCAAGTTCAATTCTAAGCCAAGTAAATTGGCACATGAAATTTTCTTCCATTTGATTTGACCCCACAAAGATTAGACAAATAGTACTTTTTTTTCTAAAAAAATAGTACTTTTTCAATGTTTGATCTTTCTTTTAATCTTTTTCACTAAAAGACACGAGAGAAAAATTTAAAATTGAGGTAAGAAAGAAATTTGTCGAGCCATTAAAGATGAACAATCAACCTAGAATCATTTTTCATGTATTTATGACATCTTATAATAATGATAATTAATTTCAAATAGCTACTAACTTTATTTAATTTCTTTTTCAATTTTCTTGTTGTATGGGAGTCTACACCATACACTACTGCAAAAGGTAACTCAACAGTTGTTCCTTCAAAAACTATAGAGGAAAAAAAAACCAACTACTCTATCTTTTGTTCCTATCCCCTCAACCATGACTAAAAGTAAGGTAATTGTGCTTACATGCCCTTAAAATGTTATTTCAATTAACAAATCTCTCGTTTATTCTACATTATCAGAAAATGAGAAATCAGCTATCAAATTCAATACGGGAAAAGGCAAGTCAATTGTATTTCCAGAAAGTAATGGCGAAAAACCATTAAAGAAAGTTAAGAATTCTAATGTTGTCACATCAATGGATACGAGTGACCTACTAAGGATTATGCCTTCTGTGACAACTTCTGGTGGAATCATTAATGGAAAAGTGACAGAAGGGTTCCTTTTCAACTATGGCAAAGGAAAGCAAACTTCAATAGTTTGCATTTGCCATGGAAGGTTCTTCTCACCAGCTGAATTTGTGAAGCATGGCGGTGGAAAAGAGGTTGATAATCCGATGGAATTTATTAACATAGCTGATGATGCATCAATAGGCAATGCTTAATTTCTTATATGTTACAAATATTGTCAAATTGTTTACATGCAACTTTGAACTTTAGTTTGTTGTTTTTCGTGTCATATGGTGGATAATTCTTTAGTTTTTCAAACTGAACTTGCAAATGAGGTTTGACATTGCAAGGTCTTATTATATATATATAAGCATCATTGATGCACAAGAATCTTTCTAATCGCTTATGCTTTTAGCAAATGTTGATACATAAAATAGGAAAATATAGAACCTTACTTCAATATATACGTTAATTAGTTTAGCTTTGCATCCCTAACTTTCGGTAATGTATTTAAAGTATAATTACTTAGAAATGACGACCTCCTGAGTTTGATATTGTTTAAAAACAAAACATATTTAGTTATACTAAGCTCAAGAGGTCGATTTTTTTCAACGCAGTCAATTATTTCTTAAAAAGTTGGTAGGAGATCGGTTTTCTTTAATATAACAAATCTAGAAATAATTTTCCATTTCATTCTTGACTCCTATCTCTCTTCAAATGATGGATTTACTTAGAGCATATGGTGAACGTGCCCTCATCCTATTAGACTTTAAGAGTGAATCTTATATATAAAATTTTGGGAAGTTGGTTTTATATTGTGGTGTGCACTCACAGTGAAAAATTGATTCCTAATGCATTATATTCCCTCTGCTAAATTTTTTTCTCTTTCTCATTTTCTTTTTTTTGTCTCCGATTTTATTTTTCATTTATCTTAGTTAGTCTCTCTCTCTCTCTTTCTCTCTCTTTTGGTTACATGGAGCTTTGAGTACTACCTTGGTGTTGCCCTCCCCTCCCCAACCTCAAGCTGTGGGAGAGATGTCTTCTAAAATCATCTCCTTCATGCTAATTCATCTTCTAAATTCGAAACCAAAACAATTTCAAATCCAGTTGAGTTGCTCCATGGCGAACCTACTATCAAATTTACTCTGGATGAGATTTCTGAATTCACAAGGGAGGAAGGATTACACCAGAAGATAGTTATCATATTCACCTATGGTCATCCTAATTTTAATGATATTCACACCTTAATACCCAAGCAACTTGGCATCAAAGGCAACTTTTTAGTTTGTTGGCTTTCCCATAGACACTTTTGAATCAGATTTGATCAATTTGATGACTCTGTAATAACACTTTCTACTCATGTACGTTATTTGTAATTTAGAAGTGAAGAAATTTTATATAGGGCGTTTCTATGACAATGGTTTAACCCTAAGGAAGAAACCTCTATAGCTTTGACATGGATTTCTTTCCCAAGCCTTCCACCTAATATGTTTGCAGGAAAAGTTTTATTATCCATTGCTTCAGCCGTTAGAAAACCTTTAGCATTTGATAAAGCGACACAGATTAGATCAAGACCTAGTACAACAAGAATGAAAGTTTTGGTTGATCTTCTAGATAAGCATTCAAAACTATTAAATTATTTTATTTGGATGAAAAAAACTGGGGGAAAGTATTGGAACAATATTCAGAAGTCGTGTAAATATGATGCTCTTCCCTGTACTGTACGATTTGCAAATATCAAGGACATGAGGTGAGTTCTTATTGTCATAAACTTAAATTTGATGTTCAAGAAGGTCTTGTACAACCTTCTCTGGAGGCCAACAATGTTGAGCAACTGAAAGGGGATGCAATAGCTTTTTTGAATGCAAAGAGGGATGGAAACCAAATGGCTGAAGTATCATCCACAAAGGAATTAGCTTCAACTAATTTGAATGTCTTCAAGGTTATGGAAAATGCTACAGCTGAAGTTAATAATAATGCCACTAATTTGATCAACGAGTCGATTGTTGAATTGGGACAACAACTATCTCAAAACAGAGGTGTTACAAGTGAGAAATCCAACTTAGCTACTATTGTAACGTTAAAATAAGCGGCTGGTACATTCCTAGAGGTGAAAGAGACATCAATAGCTGATTCTGGCAGAAACTAATTAGTACAGGTGATGGTGAAGTGGCTGAAAGTTTTGAGTTGTGTAAGGCCAATTTTTTGGGACGGGAAAATGTTGAACAAGGGTGGCAAACAACTAATAAATATAATGATTTGCACGCAGGAAATTGGACTCTGGTTGCATATAAAAATTCAGCTGGTTGTCATATACGTTCCTCTACTAGTCAAAGTAATTCTCCAGAACATGAAAAGGGTGATATTGGAAACTTTCAGTTGTGTGTCGATCCTAAATTTACCAACTCAGAATGCTTCTGAACCATTGTTGATAACCAATAAAAGACAATTGGACCAATGTATGATGATGATTATGTCACGCCCCGAGCCTACACCCTGGATGTGGCCGACACTCGAGAACCATTGTTGATCCCCAAGAGAACTCTTAGTCTGTGTAACACCCCGTATCCGAAACAGACCAAAAAATGCAGATTTTGAGAAGTTGCAGGTGCAACCTACGGTTGCCATCCACGGACCGTAGGTCAGACCACGGCCCGTGCTGGTGGTCCGTGGTTCGCCACTGCAACCCCTCCCCAGCCAGCTCAGAAAATTGGTTAAGTCTCGACTCACGGACAGATCCACGGTCCGTAGATCAGACCACGGTCCGTGGTCTGTGTCCGTGGATCAAGACCTCCTTTACCCAGCCTCTGACAGGAACTACGGTTGACCAGCACGGACCGTCGTTCGATCCACGGTCCGTAGGTCTGACCGTAGATCGAAGGTTAGCAGCCAGTTAGCTGAAAATTCTGATGGGTCAACTTCAGATGGTCATAACTTTTAGTACAAAATGAATTATGTGTCCCATGACCTAT
>NC_064293.1:11526990-11580604 GCF_019186545.1 Solanum stenotomum
CATTTCCATTATCCATGGAAAGACATGTCATCTTGCCAATCCAAGCTAGTTCATTAGGATAGCTCTTATTCTTTGATTCAATTAAGTGAGAAAGCCTTTCAACCTAAGAATCTTTTCTATGTGAGAAAACCTTTCACATCATGCTAGTGTGTGTTTATGAGAATGTCCTTTCACAACACAACATCATCATTGGTACTTTATTATCAAAGCACCCTTAAAACATTTACATAATTCCATAATCACCTTTCAAGGTCAAAAACCCTCTTTCAATCATCAACATTTAGAAAACAAGGGTTAGATATGAATTTTCCTCATAAATTCATGTAATTCTCTCATTACATGCTTAATTTCATAATAATCTTCCTTTAAGATCAAAATCCCACAACATATAGTTATAACTTGAAAACATAGGGATTATATGGGTTCATAGGGGAAAACATCATAAAACCAAAGAAATTCATCATTCATGCTTTGAAGATCATAATCCAATCAATTAAATCAATAATGAAAAGAACCCATGCTAATTGAAGAAAACCCTAACTCAATTGGGGAATTCTACCTTTTGAAATAGAGGAATTTAGGAACTCCATGGATGAAAGGAACCCATGGATGAAAACTATCATACCTTGAGTCCAAATGCTATCCTTCAATGGAGAAACTAGAACCTTAGCTTGAAACCCTAGGTGAATCCTTCTTCTTCTTCTTCAAGTGTCTAGAGAGAGAATATTTGGAAAGGAGTTGGTTTTCTTTTGGGAATTTGGAAGAATGAATTACACGAGGTGAATTTGGGGATTAAAAGACTTATATAGGGGTCCTAAACATAGACAAAATGACATAGTATAGGAACTAATTAATTAGGAAAAGACCCAACTGCCCCTTAACTTTATTGTCAGTTGTCACCCACAAAACCTCCACCGACGGGCCGTGGATGGACATACGGTCCATCCCGCACACTCGTGGTCCATGGTTAGAGACTTTTTCCTGGACCCACGGCTCCTGGACCATGGGGTGTGGACCCACTACAGTCCGTAGGTCCCACCGTGGTCAATGGCCTGGACAAATTTTGGGTGTCCCTCTCCACTGACCCACCTACGGCTTGTTGCTCGACCCATGGCCCGTGGTTGGGTCCTTGTGGATGGAACCTGTAAGTTCCCAAAAATATGGTTCACTTCCCTTTTCGGATACGGGATGTTATAATATATAATATATAACAACTCAAGATCAAGGATTCAGAACTCAGACTCAACAACAAAACTCATATCAAGAATCCTTGAAACTAAGGGTATAACCGTAGATTAACTTATATGGACTGAATTGAGATGTAGAGCATGAAGATAACATTATTAGTCTTACATAATTAGAAGAATAAAGTTTTTGGCAAAACTAGAAGAACGCTTGAAAATCATAGTTTTCTCCTCTTGGATCCTTGCTATAAAATTTGGAAGCGTTAATGAGAGTAATAGGGTCGATTAATACTATTTATAACCTTATTAAGGTGTAAAAATTTTGGGTTTTAGGCTTAGAAGGGGGTGGGAAAAAATTGAACTACCCCTCTGAAAAAGATTTTGGAAACCTTCCACGGGGAGATCTATGATTTGTGGTTTGATCTACGGACCGTAGATACCATCCGTGAAATTCATATTTAATTTTAAGGCTCAGAATTTCATTCTACATGTCCAAACGATAACCCGTAGAAGTTTCTATGGACCGTATATCAAATCCATAGAATTCATATTGAATTTTAAGGCTCAAAAGTTCATTCTACGAGTCCAAACTATGGTTGTAGAAGTTTCTATGACCAGTAGGAATTGGACCCCAAAATTTAACTATTTGAAGTTTTTCCATGAGTTGACACTACGGGTAGTAGTTCAATCTAAGACCCATAGAAGGGATTCATTTTTCATGACTCACAAGACTCTATTGTGGTAGTGTCTAGATAGTAAAATGGCGATAATCTATTACTCTAAACTCAAAATGAAGCAAACTTGGTGTCGTTAGAAAGAGGACATATAGACCTTCAATTTGATAGGTTATGGGACACCTAATTCCATGTGTGCTTGAGAGATATGGCCATTTCAATTTGACTTAAGTAGGATCTTTTGTCAAAATCTAATCGGTAAGGAAGCTTTCAACTTAACTTTGTGCTAGGGGATTCTTGTGACCTTAATTAATATCGAAATCCATTCCCACACTAAATAACCTTAACACCATATAACAATTTAATGAATCGTCTGATATTATCTTACACTCAAATGAAGAATAGTTTGGGCTTTAGTTTAGAAATTTTCGGGGTGTTACAATATCTCCCCCTTGGAATCATTTGTCCTCGAATAATGGCTGAACTGATCATGGAAGAGGTAGGAAAATGTTTAACAATTCAATTTATTGCAAAATACACAAATAAACTCATGAACTCAAAACACTTAAGGAGGGACTGGATTGAATGAGTACTTTGGGAAGAGTTAATACTTAGACTGGAACTGAATTATAGGAAAAGAAAAGAGGGTATCTTGTTTTCATATCCTCTTCGGCTTCCCATGTAGTCTCTTCATTTGGTGTTTTTTGGTTATATTAATAAAGATTTATTTATAATTGTTGTATTATATTACTCATTACATGCTCTTTACATATATGTTTCCATAGCATTTTAGTCATTCAAACATATCTATAAAAAAATTCACATGGAACACACGTGCAAAGCATGTGTCCAGAAATTAGTATGCATATACATTCATGCATCTTGAATAACCAAACTATGAGATTGAAGAACTACTCGTACAATATACATATATAATGATTGATTATTCACTCCATGAACTTTTATAGATCTTTTATAGATCTAACTCAGATGGAGAGTGTACTATTAGTTTAAGTCAAGTGAAAACCAAAACCCTAGTAACATTGATGCAATCATATATTACTCTGCTTAGAAGAATTAATACAGATTATCAAACTAGTGATTAAATACGTAATAACTTGTATTAAATTCATCCTATAGGGAGAAAGGTCTAAGCAAACACATAAACTCAATATTTTATTACAATTAAATCTTAATTATCATGGGACACAAAAATAATTTTCCTTTGTACCATTTTGTTTCAAATTTATACTAAAATTAGAAGAAAAAAATGCAAGAAGAGTTCCAGTTCATTCAATATATAATATCAAACACATACAATTATACATACGAGAAAATCACACATATAATAAAGGCAATCTTGCAATTAACCCTTAAACAATATATTTTACAGGAACTCTCGCCCATATAATGCAAAAACTCTTAGAACTAATCCCGGTCCAAGATGGTTTCAAGGATCAAGAACTGTGGCAGCTATCATTCTTTATAGCAAAAGATTCCAATAATTACTAGGAGAATTGCTCACTATTGCAGTTAGAGTTGTCAATAATTTTAAACATTTTTGAATTATCAGTTATAGTTACTTATAGTACTTTTTACATAGTTTACCAATATATAAATTTCATTTCAAAAAAATTGAAGATTTCATGCGCAAATTCCCGACCAGACTTAAATTGTTTGATGCTCGAAAAATGAAAAGTGCCACATATATTGGGACAGAGGGAGTAACTAAATTTAAGAACTAGATATAACATTTAAATGTACACAAAAAATTATTACCAGTTTGAGAAAAACAATGCAACCAATTGCGAGTAGCAACAAGTGTTCGAATATTTTCGTGATAGATGCAACTTGTATACTTGGTGAGAACACATCCACCAATGTTGAATGATGATTTTGATGATACAATAGTAATAGGAATACTAAGTATGTCATGTTTGATAATACTAAATTTTAAAGATTTTGTGTTTTGACTTTTGTTATTTTAATTAATACTATTTTATTTTTATTTTTAAAATTTTTTTATTGAAGCCCAAGGACCAACGGGCTTATCTGGACAGAGCTAAAAAACCCTTTTCTTCAATGGGCTCCAAGAATATTAGCCCCACTCTATTAAATCATCGGTTAGGTTAGGCCGGCTCAACGGGCCTAGCCCATATTGATGTATAGTATTCCACAACTCCTTTCTTTGATTTTTTTTTTACCAAAACCATTCATATATCAAATATAGAATCACTGAGCCAGAATGAATTGACGTGACACCCGCGATAGCGGCTTGCATGAGACAAAAACTCAGAAATCTCACCAAAAATCCTCATTAGGCAAAACACCTTCATGCCTTGATATTTCAAACCAACCCCTTAATGCCAAGTTCAATATCAAGAGTTCTACTCACCCAAATTCTATTTCGAATATATAGCCCTACGGACTCGTTAATGTCTTAGCTAATAGGAAAATCAACCCTTTCACCCAATGTAGGCTTGGATTTTCCTAGACCTTACCTTGCTTCTAGTCTGAAAATTTTAACTCACAACTCCAAAAGTTTCCTCGCGCAATTTTTTCAAGATTAATTCACTTGTAATGGCGGAATGGGCCCTTACAATAATGATAATGATAGTGATAATGATAATAATAATAATAATAATAATAAAAGAAATTTTTAAAAAATACCAAATAACTACTAACATTATTAAATTTAATTTTCAATTTTCTTCTAGTACTGGAGTCTACATTGTACGCCATTGAAGAAGGTAAATCAATAGTTGTTCCTCCAATTATTATTGGGAAGAGAAAGCAACTACTTCAATTTTTGTTCCTACCCCTTCAACCATGACTAAAATTAAGGAAATTGTGCTTATATAACCTTACAATGCTATTTCAATTAACAAATCTCTCGTTCATTCTAAATTATCACAAAATGGATAATCTGCCATCAAATCCAATCCGGAAAAGGGCAAGTCAATGTAATTCCATAAAGCAATGGAGAAGAGCTCTTGAAAAAGTTAAGAATCCTCAAAATGTTGTCACATTGATGGATACTAGTGACCTACTAAGGACTAAGCCTTGTGTGACAACTTCTGGTATAATCATAAATGAAAAATTGACAGAAGGAATCCTTTATAGTTTTGGACAATAAACAAAAGTTTCAATAGTTTGCATTTGACATGGGAGGTTCTTTACGAAAACTTAATTTGTGAAGCATGGTAGTGGGAAATAAGTTGATAGCTCCTGTGAAATTTATTTAAAAAATTGATGTTGCGTATAAATAGGCAATGTTTAATTTCTTATCTTACAAATGTTGTCAAGTTGTTTAGGTGAAATTTTGTTTTTTTTTAAAAAAAAATTCCATGTCTATTACCATGAAAGAGCATTCAAAAGAAGGGGGTGTCACGACCCGATTTCTCAAGTCATGATGGCACCTACTATAACCCACCAGTAGGTAAGCCAACCCGTAACCCGGAACAACAAGTAATGGNTTGTTAACAAGATGGCAATCTTCAAAGAAGAATTTAGCCTATACAAAGTCTCTTCCTTAGTATCAGAAATAATTTAACTTACAAAAAAGTTAGCCCTTATCAAACGTCCTTCTAATACTAGGAAGTTAGCATTTATCTAGTTGAAAGGGTCTCTTTAATTCTTTCAGAAGTTGTTGAAAAGAATAGTAAAAGCTACCCATTCCACTTGAGGATGCCATTTTTGCCAGCAAATCAGCCATTTGGTTGGCTTCTCTGAAACAATGGCGTACTTGTGTTTCATCTATGTCCATGTTGAGCCTTATTTCCCTGATGATCTCTTTGAATTTTAGGTTGGAATTATTATCATCTTTTATCATGTTAGCAATAACCATAGAGTCCATCTCCAAGTCCAGTCTGTTGATATTGTTTTGATTGCACCATTGAACGCCATATCTAACAGCTTCAGCTTCTGCTTGATTTTACTTTCACAAAAAATTGGAATTGAATAGGCCATTACAAGATCTCCAACTACATCTCTAATGATACCCCCAATTCCAGCTCTGTTATTGTTGTTTAAAAAACTACCATCACTATTGAGTTTGAATCTTCTCTCTGTAGGCTTTTTCCAGACAACGACCTTACAACTCACCACTGGTTTCATTCTTTCCACAGTTTGACAAATATGTAGCCATGTGTAGTTTTCATCAAACAGTTTGCATTTAGGGAAAGCTATACCAATAGTAGCTTTAATATTCCACAAAATTTGAGTCTCCATTCTTCTAGTATTGAACTTCTTCTTGTCTCCAAATTTACATGATGTCCAACTTTTCCAAATCTCCCAAAATATGCAAATACGAACAATTTGGAGTAGAAGCTTGTGAACATTGTTATGATGGTTTCTATTTCTCCATTTTTCTATGATTATATCTTCGGAGGGCTATGTTCATGTGTGACTCCCAAAGGGCCTCCAAACAATCTCCATATGAAGTCAGCTGCACTCCCTTCAATGAAGACATGTTGCATGGTTTCATCCACTGGTGGATTGGAGAAGCAGTAGCATGTTGAGGTTATTTGTCCTCGTTGTCTTCGAAAATTTCTCACCACTTCATTAATGGAAGCTTCTTGAAAAGAATTCTCCAAGTCAGAAATGATATTTTGAAAGGGATGCATTGGTGCCATACCTGATTGACTTCCATATTTTTTATTTTGGTTTGTCTGACCAGGTTCCAAGTCGTGTAGTTGTCAAAGTTTCCATCCTATGTGAGTTTCCAGAAAGCATAATCATTTTCATCAGGTTGCCCAATATCTATGCTACTGATGTGTTGCACCATATTTTCAAGTAACATATTCCTGAGTCTTTGTAGATCCCACATGCCATCCATAATAGTCTTTGACCTTAGTTCTTGGATTTATGATGTCATCTGGAAACATAGAAGCCAATGTAACACCCGAGAAATTTTTTGAGCTAACACTCGAACCGTTCTTCGTAGTGAGTGAGATTTCACCAAGGAATTTAAAATTTTCCTAAGTGTTAAGGTCACTAGATGTAGCACCTTAAGTTCCAAGAAGAACTAAAGAGAGTTCATTCAAGTCATTCCTAAGCTCTTTTAAGTTTTGGGTCAACTTCAAACAACAATAACTCTCGGTACAGGATGAGTTAGGTGAGCCATAAGATATCAAATGAAAGGTCTTTGAATTATCTTTCCAACGCCACCGAGTTTACTAAGTTTTGAGTTCAGATGAGTGAGATATACCCTTTAGAAGTCAGGCTGTCCAAATAAGGAAAGATGCCAGAAATTGGTAAGGGGTATTTTGGTCTTTTCCTTACCCAATCAGATTTAATTCATTTTAGTAAGGTTTTAGGGGTCTAATCTGATTAGGTTCAGCTTTATAATCCTAATATACGCCTAGGGTTTTATTTGAGAGTTCAAAAGGAGAAAAGAGGAAAGAATCAAGGCGTTCGTCGAGGTTCCTTAGTTTCGTTACGGATTTTCGCCATGGGTTTGATCCCTAAGAGGTATGAAAGCTTCCATAGCATTGGGTTTGTTCACCCACACGCCAATCATGTTAATTTCAGCATTAAATTCGTTCTAGAAAGTTGAAGGTGTGATGTTCTAGAATTGTGTTCTTCAAATTGGCTTTCGTTCTTGAGTTTAGATGAGATTCATGAGTTCTTGAGGAAATCGTGTCGATTTTAGAGTTGTGTTTGATTAGATTCTTGTGTACATGTATTGGTATCTGAATCTAAAGAGAAATCGAGAAAAAGAATCGAATTTAGGCGATTTGAGGTTAGAAAACGAAGAAGGAAAAAGTCGAGCAGATTCTGGCACGCAAGTCCACGTCGCGGACTTGCTCCCCCAGTAAACAAATTTTCCCTTCGCATCGCGGAAAAGACGCGGACTTCATTGTTTCAAAAATTATTTCATGACCAAAAATAAAAATGCATCTCCGCGTCACGGACTTGCTTCCAAACAAGGATTTCTTAGTCGTTTCTCATGTTTAACTATCTAAAAACACTCCTAAACATCACGATATCTTTCCTTTAAAAAATCTTAACCTTGAATCCATAAATCAACTTCAATGTAAAGCTAAGAGTTAAGTTTTAAGAGTTCTTTCGAACATTTTGAGAAAGTACCTTAGAGTCTTTTTGAGAAGTCTGCTACAATTTCTAATAACTTGTTTCAAGACTCGAGCAAGTGAGTATGAGAATGAGGAGAATGTATTCATGAGTCTACTTTATCATCAGTAGATCATTCATATCATAAACCATAACTCTTGAATTCATTATTCACAATCAAGGGAGAATTAAGAGTAGAGTTCAAGAAAGCTTTTGAGTTCTATTGTGAATCCTTTGAGATCCATCATCGATTTGAGTTAAGTTTTAAGGAAGTAAGTATGAGAATGAGAAGAGTCGTATACACGAGTTCCATATTGTCATGTAGACCTTCAAGTCAAATCGTTCGTGCCCATAAATTCCACATGAACTTCATAAATTGAGCATCTTTGAGAGGAGTAGTATCTTCAAGTTCGAAGTCTTGAGTATTGAGTTCCTAACCCATTTGAGATTATATTCCTAATCATGGGACTATTACATGTTACCCATGAAGTCCTTGAGTTGAGTTGTTCATCCCCATAATTCCATATGAACCTTATAAGTCGAGCAGTCGTGAAATTAGAAGTATCTTTGAATCCTTGAGTTGAGTAGTTCATGTTCATAGTTCCGCATGAACCCTATGAGTTGAGCATTCTTTAAATGAGTAGTATCATTGAAATCCTTCAGTTCCAAGTATTGAGTTCTATCTATGGTTATTGAAAACCTTGCATTGAGTCGTTCACGTCCATAATTCGACATTAACCATATTTTAAGAAGTCTTTTACAAATGCTTTAAACTTGTTTTAAGACTTGAGCATTGAGTTGAGTAAGAGTAAAAGTGAAGTTCATTTTCTTCAAAAGACTATAAGGGAACTAAGTATTCCCAAAGAGTAAATGTTTTCACATTTAAACAAGAGAGGAAACGCCAATTTCCAAGAGAGCCTTTGAGCTAGTTTTTTTAATACTAATCTCAAACCACAGAAAGAGTTATGTTTTTAAACATATGTGCTGAGTATATTTTGGAAGTAGTATTGAGAATCGATATGGGGACGAGTTCATAACAACTCAAGTCTCCATAAATCATGTAGCCAATGTGGGTAAAAAGGGTCATACTTTTTAGATGATTTCTTAATTAATGTTATTTAACATAGACTAGTGGATCCACTTAGTTGAGAGGTCTTATATCCTATCAAAGTATAGGATAGTTCTGGTAGCGTGGGCGAGACGTTATATTATCACATAGCTCATAGTGATGTTTGTCGGTTAGAGAAAGTCTCACTCAGTTATATTATGTTTTATTATATACAAATTGAGTTGTTATTGTATTCCTCAATACATTGAGTTGCTATCTACTGTTTTAAAAGCTTTTCATATAATGCATCTTTTATTATTGCTTTATTCTTGAGTATCTTGAGTTGAACCGTGTTTCATTGAGTCGAGTACCTATTTGTTGAGTTGAGCCCCATTTAACTAAGTTGAATACCTTATCCTTGAATACTTCTGAGTTGAGTAAATTTGAGTAGTTTTGAGTATCTTATCCTTGAGTATTTCTTGAGTTGAGTAAGTTTGAGAAGAGGTAAGTATGTTTCTTTGCTACTGGTTCAAGCTTATGCTTATGATTTAGATTTTCCCTTACATGCTTGTACATTCCATGTACTGAGCCATTTGGCCTGCATCATTTCATGATGCAGATACAAGTATTCAGGGTCATCAATAGGAGCTTTGTTGATACCACATGGAGTTCGAGTTAGCTATGGTGAGCTTCCTTGCTTCTGGAGGATTTCATTTATCTTTCAGTTATATCAGTTGTTAGGATTTCGTGGGTCTTGTCTCGACTTCCATGTTTGTCATTTAGAGGCTTCATAGATAGATATTAGAGTTTGAGAAGTCTATTTCATTTATTTTGATAAATGTTTTAAAGACTGAGTTAGTTGCCTATTTTTGGCTAGTTGAATATTCTATTTATATTCAGAGTAAATTATTCGAGTTAAAGATTTGTAATTGAGTTCAATTAATTTTATTCAGTTTTTGTAAGCTTGGTATGCTTGAGTTAGTCTTCCGTTGTAGTCAGCCAGGATGAGAGTTCGCTTAGGGACCAGTAATGGTTCTCGAGTGTCGATCACGTCCAGGGTGTAGGCTCGGGTCGTGACAAACTTAGTATGAGAGCACAGAGTTCAAGTGTCTTAGGGTGTCTATGAAGTTGTGTCAATAGGGTCTTGTTTATGATTCTGAGGGCCCCACTTCTATAAACGAGGGACTACAAACATTTAGGAAAATTTTCCCTTCTTTCATACTCTAATCGTGCAATAGAGCTATGTCATAAAGACTTATTCTAACTCGTGTATTTTCATATCCATTCGACTACCCTTCATACTAGAGGTGGCTGAAAAGCAAAGTTAGTCCTTTATCGATGAGTTTCTCTTAGAAAAAAATCTTGAGGAAGTCATGAGATTGCAAAGGGACTTAGGAGAACCTTGTGAGTGAGTTAAGTATTGAGTTCGAGGAAATGCACTCATATTCATATGAATCGTGCGTTTGAGCTAAAGGCGAGTTATACTATTTTCCTTAAGCCTTGTTTCAGCTGAGGTCCTTATGAGGAGATATGTTTAGAGCTTGGGTAATATTTCCACCCTAAAAGGTAGCATGAGTTATGAGATCATGAGCAGTAGTAGTGAAAGAGCTAGAGTTAGAGGAAAATATGTAGAGATTTAGTTATCTAAGAAAGTGACATTATGTTTTGAAGAGTTGTGTTACTATAGTCATGCACCTAGTAAGTTACTAATGAAGAGTTTTCCTTTACGGGTAAACTAAGAAGTGATGAGTTGTGAAGATTCCATCATGGGAGGTAGAGTATGTTGTAGCTAGAAAGGAGTTGGTGATGACGTGTAATTGTGTAGGAAATGACCAAGTGTAAGTATTGAATAGAAGAGTAGGAGTATTCATGAGGTGATAGATCTGAGTTAGGCTTATGATTTTGAGGAAGAGCCCATAATATTCAAAGTGTTATAGAACTAATTAGGCATTGATGTATAGTGAATGAGTGAATAGTACTCAAGTTGTGAAGGGAAATGTGATAGTAAATTGTAAGTATGAATACTAAGAGGTGAGGATTGACTATTTGTCATAAGGTCCTAGTGGACCAGTGTTTCTGAATTTGTATCAAGTAGTTGTAAGTTAGTATAGTAAGCGAGCATTCATATTGAGATTCAGGTTTACTCATAAATATTAAGCTTGAATTTGAGATGAGTGTCATGATCAAAAGAATGGAAACATGAGGGTGATGATGTTAGTCTTGAGATTTGATCTAGAAGACTTGACATAGAGTAGGTGAGGAATTGAGGTGATTAGCTGCAATAAATATGAGTCGTATAAGTGAGATACCCTAACCTTTAGATAAGGGCAGTGAAGTGTGGCTAAGTCACAAGAGAAACAAGAGCATTAAGAGGTGTGTCGAGATAGTATGTTATCAGATGAAGTTCCAATTAAGTTATAATNATGATGTACTGAAGACTCCTATGATCGGTATAGATCTCACATCGAAATCCATACAGGTAGTGCCTCCAAATCTTAAGCGCAAAAACTACCGCCGCCAACTCCAAGTCATGGGTGGGGTAGTTGCGCGCATGAATCTTAAGCTGCCTCGATGCATAAACAATAACCCGGCCCTGCTACATCAATACACAACTCAAACCAACACCGGATGCGTCACAATAAACCGTGAATCCCTCACCCTCAACTGGAAGAGTCAATATAGGAGCGGTGGTCAATAACTCCTCAAGCCTCAAAAAGCTCGTCTCACACTCTTCTGACCAAACAAAGGGAACATCAACACGAGTCAATCGAGTCAACGGGGCTGCAATAGAAGAAAATCCCTCGACAAAGCGTCTGTAATAGCCTGCTAGTCCGACGAAGCTTCGAATCTCAGTAACTGAGGTGGGCCTGTGCCAATCACGAATCGCCTCAATCTTCGTCGGATCAACCATAATACCCTCCTTGGACACCACGTGCCCCAAGAAGGCTACAGACTCAAGCCAAAACTCGCACTTTGAGAACTTGGCATAAAGCCGCTGATCTCTCAAAGTCTGGAGCACTATCCTTAAATGCTGCTTATGCTCACTCCGACTCCGCGAGTAGACCAGTATGTCATCAATGAAGACGATGACAAATAAATCAAGGTATGGCCTGAACACACGTGTCATCAAATCCATGAAGGCGGCAGGGGCATTAGTCAGCCCAAACGACATCACCAAGAACTCATAATGGCTATAACGGGTCCTAAATGCAGTCTTAGGGATGTCCGCTGACCTAATCCTTAGCTGATGGTACCTGGACCTCAAATCAATCTTAGAAAACACAGCGGCACCCTGAAGCTGATCAAACAAATCATCAATACGAGGCATGGGGTAACGGTTCTTCACCGTCACCTTGTTCAACTACCTGTAGTCAATACACATCCTCATAGTCCCATCCTTCTTCTTCACAAACAGAACAGGAGCACCCCAAGGCGACACACTCGGACGGATAAACCCCTTACCTAAGATATCCTCTAACTGAACACTGAGCTCCCTGAGCTCTACAGGAGCCATCCGGTAAGGCGGAATAGAAATAGGACGGGTGTCGGGCTCCAAATCTATGGCAAAATCAATGTCACGATCTGAAGGTAGGCCAGGTAGGTCTGTAGGGAACACATTTGCAAACTCTTTAACCACAGGAACTAAGTCAACTGAAGAGTCATCTCTACTCACATCTCGCACATAAGCCAAATAAGCTAAACACCCAGAAGCAACCAACTGTCTAGCTTGCATAAAAGAGATGATCTCTGTCGGTGTGTGACTATAAGCACCCTGCCACAACACTCGGGGAATGTCAGGCATCGCTAAGGTAACAGTCTTGGCGTAGCAATCCAAGACCGCATGGTAAGGGGATAACCAGTCCATGCCAAGAATCACATCAAAATCAACCATATCTAGCAAAATAAGATCAACTCTAGTATCACAACCCTGGATAGTCACTAAGCAAGATCGCAATATCTGATCCACTACTAAGGACTCACCTACCGGGATCGAAACATGAATTGGCTCTGCCAAAGACTCAGACCTCATACCCAATCGAGGAGCAAAATAAACAGATACATACGAGAATGTGGACCCGGGACCAAATAATACTGTAGCAGGCTGATGGCATAATAAAAGCGTACATGTGATAACATCGTCAGATGCCTCAGCCGTCGCCCTCGCCGGGGTTTGTAGAAATGGCCCTGAGCACCTCTGCTCGATGCATCTGATCTACCACCTAGCCTGTCTCCTCGAGCTCCGCCTCTGGTACCCTTTCAGCTGTCCCGACGACCCTGGTCCTGACCACCACCTCTAGCTAGAGGGGGCACTGCTGAAACTGGTCTAGGTCCAAGGGGAGCTGGTACAATTGCTCTTTGCCCTCGCCGGGAGGACTCTCTGGACCAATAGTCAAGAGCACCGCAATCAAAACACCCCGAAGCTGAACGCCCTGAAGTAACCCGACTGCGGTAGAAAGGGAGGGAATCTGATCCCCTCGAACTCTGGCCCGTACTAGGACCACCTTGGTGATACTGGCCTCCCTCAGAAGCAGGTAATGCCGCCTGAACAGGCCGACTGGACTGACCCTGCTGGAACCTCTGGCAGGGCGTATCATAAGAGTATATCCCTCTAGTCTGGACCCGCTGTAGCTGCCATGGTAGCGTGCCCTCTTATCGCTGCCCCTTGGGCCTCGCGATGAATATGCTCCATGGATCGGGCATGGTCGACCATATCAAGAAATGAAAAGCCGGCCGAAACTAAATGCTTTGTGTCGACCCTCAAACAGTACCGCAACCCACGTACAAAACAATGAACTCTCTCCTCCTCCGTGGGTAGGATCATGGTAGCATGTCGAGATAACTCATGGAACCTCGTCTCGTACTATGAGACGGTCATAGGGCCCTGCTCCAATCGGGAGAACTGATCACGAAGCCTATCCCTGACGCTCTGTGGCATGAACCGGACCAAGAAAGCCTCTGAGAACTCACTCCAAGATACATGAGGCGATCCAGCTGGCCTGGACTCTTGATACGAGTGCCACCACTGCCTGGCTGGCCCACAAAATTGATGAGCAGTGAAGTCGGCTCCTATCGACTCCAAGAGGCCTAATGACTGTAGTTGCTCCTGACAAGTGAGCTGGAACTCGTAGGCATCCTCCCCTATCGCCCCTGAGAATATCGGCAGTGCCAACCTCTGGAATACCCCGAGCATCTTCTGATTGCGCAGTGGCATCTCCCCGTCCTTTAAGTCTAACACGACAGCCACATAAACTGGTGGTGGCTGAACCTCTGGTGCCGCTGCGGCACGCTGACCCTGCGGCGCAGGAGCTGGTGCTGCTGGGATTGGTACTGGTGCCTGTCGTATCTCCCCAATAGCTGATAGTATCTGAGTCAGCAGAGCATGAAGATTAGGAGTTGCAGCTGCAGCTGGTGCATGTGGTGGCTGGGCTGGCCCCGGCCCCACCGGCTGTGGAGGTACATATGCTGCCTAAGGCTCCTCCACCCTATCTCGGGCTCGTGCTATGGCCCTGCCTCGACCTCGGGGTCGGCGTCTACCCCAAGCTGAGGCTCTGCCTGCAGACCCGGGTGCGCCACCCCTGGCCGCGCCACCTCGCGAGCGAGCCGTCCTGCGAAAGAGTGAAACAAGTGAGATTTCTAGAAACCAATAAGACACACGATGCACGAAAGCGAAACAAAAGAGGAAATTTTCCTAAGGACATCCTGTAGCCTCCTGAAGATAAGTTACAGACGTCTCCGCACCGATCCGCAAGACACTACAGACGTTAGCTCTGTACAAGTGAGATCGATAAACCTGGGGCTCTGATACCAACTTGTCACGACTCGATTTCTCAAGTCATGATGGCACCTAATATAACCCACTAGTAGGTAAGCCACCCCGTAACCCGGAACAACAAATAATGGGTCTGAGGATAGAAACTAAACAAGAGTAGGCAAATAACAATATAAACAGGCGGAAGTAATACATACAAATAAAGATCCCTTCCAGAACCTGGAAGTCACTAGTACAGAGCTACTAACAAAATGAGTACAAGTCCCAAAAGTGGACAACAGAGACTGAACTGTCTCGAAAGGTAAAAGACAAGTCTATATATACAGATGGAGACAGAAATAGTACAAAACGTCGTGTGCTCACTCCCGTCTCCGAATCAGTCTGCTCCAAGCTTGATCAACGCTGGCTACTAGTGCCCGGACCTGCATCACGAAATAGATACAGAGCGTAGCATGAGTACCAAAACAACCGGTACCCAGTAGGCATCATAGGCCGACTGAACTTGAAAAGTAAAGGCAATATGAAAATAAGGAATAACACAAACCGAAGTCAAGAACTAAAATCTAACTAACAAGGGAATGCGCACGAGTGTACAAAGAACAAACTAAAGTAATCTATAAGCTAACTACACCTAACTGGGCCCCCATAAGCCCAGAAGGTACACTCGTGGGCAAGTTAAATAAAAACCCGAACGGACCCCCATAAGCCCGACGAGTACACAGAATAACTATAACTAAAGAGAATTGCATATGAGAACCCAAGAACGGAGAACACGAGTCAGAACCTTAACCCTAATTAGTAAAATCTGACAGTACGGATGCCGGACCTCTAACCGGATGCTCACCAGAAGTACCCAAGTAACCAATCACAAATATCAAGTATATGAGGCCGGAACTCTAACCGGATGCTCTATATAAGTATCTGGGAAATAGAGGTTGGACCTTAAACCGGATGCTCTATATAAGTATCTGGGAAATATAGGCCGGAACTTAAACGGATGCTCTATAAAGGTGCCAATGTAGCTGCTGAAAGAGTCCTAATCGATCCACACTCATAAATATCCATGGAACGCCGTCCATACTTAGCCAATCAATGTAAGTCCTTGGAACCAAATCGAAAATCAAATTCAAACCGCGAAGTAGAACTAGTGTCGCTGATGTAACTCGTGAAGCCGTAACATCGTGGAAAATAAGGATAACTATAGTCGAAGAAAGAGTATCGCCTAACTAAGGCCCAAACTATCAGACTCAAGTCTGCTACACCAGTCTACAAGGATCTAAGCCGGCCGAGTGACATCGGGGCAAAACTAAGGCCTATTGGATCCGAATAATGTATTTCTAAGGCAAGCCCTAGTCAAACCTAAACTAAGGCCCAACATTCTTTAAATAAATAATAATTAAGCATACAAGCACTCCACATAGCGAGGAGGGTCCGTTAATAACACAAAGCATGCTCACAGTTACCCGATAATTCCCGAAATAGGTTGAAAAAATGATTTCTTAACACCTATGCAAGATTCAATAACTACCCAACCCAAATCCCAACTAATCAACATGCATTCACATTCTCAAGCTCAATCTAAGAGAGGAAAACCGTAGCCTACCTGTAGGCCAATCACACGCGCTCCAAAATCACTTCTCCGGAGCTTTCCCTTTCCGAATGTCCTCGAAACGCTGCCCCGCTATCAAAAATAGTATCACAACGTTATTACAGTCGTTTAGACACCAAAATTACAACAAACAGAGACGGGTCAATTTTGGAGTCAAAACGAGCATCTTGGGACCCGCACCTAACTGTCCAAATTTGACTCCGTCAAAACACCCTAAACATCACCCCAAACTTGTGTTCCAAAATGAAACACAATTCGGGGCTCAAAACGCAGCAAAACCAACAAGCAAGAAAATCCCATTTTAATCAACTAAAAAAAAAAAAAACAACAGCAGCCTAAACTCGAGATCGACAAGAATCTAATGGTGTCCAACACTCTTTGAACACTCTACGATGAAGCCACGACAATTCTCAACACGTGAGACTTCGAATCACCCAAAACCGAGGTAAAATGAGTGAGATATGACCAAAACAATAATACCAAAAACAAAGGCTCGAAAAAGGTACTGCAGTCAGGTTTTATCGCAAAATTACCTCGAACGGGGACTCCAAATCACTATCCGAGCTCACCAACACGTTGTCCTCAAAAAATCTCACAACTTTGCCTTTTGAATCGCCCAAATCGGTTGATAGATGAGAGAGCTATGAGGGTTAAAGTTTTGGGAAATATTGCTGAAAATCTGCATTATATTGCAGATTTTCTGCAATTTTTCCAACAACTAAAAACTCCGACGGGGTACTCCGAACTCGTTCGGAACCCCATGCACGCAAACAAGATATGCAACCATACCAAATTTGACATTCCAGACTCAACGGAGCAGTCGAAATTTCCATCAGAGGTCATTTCGATAAAAAGTGGGTCCCACTTCCAAAAGTCATTTTAAGTCAAAACCCACAAAAGGGCTCGGAAAGATATCGAAAACCTCCAGACACAAAAGAAGGGTCAATCTAGACCAAAATCGACATTCCGGAGCTAACCACGCTGACGGAATTCTCATCCGAGCGCGTTTACTCAGAATGTTCACCAAAGTCAAACTTAGGCTTAAACTTAAAGTTAAAACGCCTAATCGCACCGACTCACACTGAAANGAAGTGTGGCTAAGTCACAAGAGAAACAAGAGCATTAAGAGGTGTGTCGAGATAGTATGTTATCAGATGAAGTTCCAATTAAGTTATAATTTTCCATGTGTGCGTAGATAGCATAATTGAGTTGTCAATGTGGAATAGGTCCATAGCTTTCAAATGTTAGCTTTAGACCTAAGGGGGGAGGGGGATGATAGTATGAGAAATCAAGTCAAGTGTTGAGAATTTCTTAAGGAGCTGGTTAGTAGGAGTCCATGGAGTTGTTAGAGTCCAAAGCTTGAATGAGGTGTTGTTAAACATTAGGTGGTTCTTGATATGAGCCCAATGTGGTGGTAAAGAGTAATAGTCTTGGGATGAGATTCCTTATAGAGAGGTATAGAACTCGACCTAAGGATTTGGGTTAAACTTGAATATAGTAAGAGCATACCAAGACTCAAACCATAGTAAGAGTAACCCCATTCCATACCCAGTCCATTCGTCATTCGAGGATGAATGATCCCAAGGGGGAGATATTGTCCAGAATTTTTTTTAGCTAAGACTCAAACCGTTCTTCGTAGTGAGTGAGATTTCACCTAGGAATTTAAAAATTTTCTATGTGTTACGGTCACTTGATGTAGCACCTTGAGTTCCAAGAAGAACTAAAGAGAGTTCATTCAAGTCAATCCTAAATTCTTCTAAGTTTTGGGTCAACTTCAAACGACCATAACTCTCAGTACATGATGATTTAGGTGAGCAATAAGCTATCAAATGAAAGGTCTTTGAATTATCTTTCCAACGCCATCAAGTTTGCTAAGTTTAGAGTTCGGATGAGTGATATATGCCCTTTAGAAGTTAGGTTGTCCAAATAAAGAAAGTTACCCGAAAATAGTAAGGGGTATTTTGATCTTTTCCTTACCCAATCAGATTTAATTCGTTTTTAGTAAGGTTTTAGGGGTCTAATATGATTAGTTTCGGTTTTATAATCTGAATATACACCTAGGGTTTTAGTTGAGAGTTTAAGAAGAGAAAAGAGGAGAAGAAAGGAAAGGATCAACGCATTCGTCGAGCTTCTTGAGTTTTATTGCAGATTTTCGCCATGGGTTTGATCCCTAAGAGGTATGTGAGCTTCCATAGTGTTGGGTTTGTTCACCCACACGCCAATAATGTTAATTTTAGCGTTAAATTCATTCTAGAAAGTTGAAGGTGTGATGTTCTTGAATTGTGTTCTTGAAATTGGCTTTCATTCTTGAGTTTAGAAGAGATTCACGAGTTCTTGAGGAAATCGTGTTGATTTTAGAGTTGTGTTTGATTAGATTCTTGTATACATGTATTGGGTATCTGAATCTAAAAAGAAATCGAGAAAAAGAATCAAATTTAGGCGATTTGGGGTTAGAAAATGAAGAAGGAAAAAGTCGAGCAGATTCTGGCACGCAAGTCTGCGTCGCGGACTTGCTCCCCCAGTGAACAAATTTTTCCTTCGCGTCGCGGAAAGGATGTGGACTCCACTGTTTCAAAAATTATTTCATGACCAAAACTAAAATTCATCTCCGCGTCGCGGACTTGCTTCTAGATAGTGATTTATTGGTCGTTTCTCATGTTTAACTATCTAAAAACACTCCTAAACATCACGATATCTTTCCTATCACAAATCATAACCTTGAATCCATAAATAAACTTCAAGGTAAAGCTAAGAGTTAAGTTTTGAGATTTCTTTCAAACATTTTGAGAAAGTCCCTTAGAGTCTTTTTTATAAGTCTTCTACAATATTTAATAACTTGTTTCAAGACTCGAGCAAGTGAGTATGAGAATGACAAAAATGTATTCATGAGTCTACTTTATCATCACTAGATCCTTCATATCATGAACCATAACTTTTGAATTCATAATTCACATTCAAGGGAGAATTAAAAGTAGAGTTCAAGAAAGCCTTTGAGTTCAATTGTGAATCATTTGAGATCCATCATCGATTTGAGTTAAGTTTTGAGGAAGTAAGTATGAGAATGAGAAGAGTCGTATACACAAGTTTCATATTGTCATGTAGACCCTCGAGTCGAGTCGTTCATGCCCATAAATTCCGCATAAACTTCATAAATTGAACATCTTTGAGAGGAGTAGTATCTTCAAGTTCAAAGTCTTGAGTATTTAGTTCCTAACCCATTTGAGATTATATTCCTAATCATGGGACTATTAAATGTTACCCATGAAGTCTTTGAGTTGAGTTGTTCATACCCATAATTCCATATGATCCATATAGGTCGAGCAGTCTTGATATGAGAAGTATCTTTGAGTCCTTGAGTTGAGCAGTTCATGTTCATAATTTCGCATGAACCCTCTGAGTTGATCATTCTTGAAATGAGTAGTATCATTGAAGTCCTTGAGTTCCAAGTATTAAGTTCTATCTTTAATTATTGAAAACCTTGCATTGAGTCGTTCATGTCAATAATTTGGCATGAACCATATTTTAAGACTTGAGCATTGAGTGGAGTAAGAGTACAAGTGAAGTTCATTTTCTTCAAAAGATTATATTGGAACTAAGTATTCCCAACGAGTAAATGTTTTCACATTTAAATACAAGAAAGGAAACACCGATTTCCAAGAAAGCCTTTGAGCTGGTTTTTGAGTAACAATCTCAAACCACAGAAAAAGTTATGTTTTTAAACATATGAGATGAGTATATTTTGGGAGTAGTATTGAGCATCGATATGAGGACGATTTCATAATAACTCAAGTCTCCACAAACCATGTTGACAACGTGGGTAAAAAGAGTCATACTTTTTAGATGATTCCTTAATGCTATTTAGCATAGACTAGTGGATCCACTTAGTTGAGAGGTCTTATATCCTGGCAAAGTATAGAACAGTTCTGGCAGCGTGGGCGAGACGTTGTATTATCACATAGCTCATAGTGATGGTTGTCGGTTAGAGAAACCCTACAAAGTTATATTATGTTTTATTATATACAAATTGAGTTATTATTGTATTCTTCAATACATTGAGTTGCTATCTACTGTTTTAAAAGCTTTCCATACATTGCATCTTTTATTGTTGCTTTATTTTTCAGTATCTTGAGTTGAGTATCTTTAGTTGAATTGTGTTTCATTGAGTCGAGTACCTATTTGTTGAGTTGAGCCCCATTTCACTGAGTTGGGTACCTTATCCTTGAGTACTTCTGAGTTGAGTAAGTTTGAGTAGTTTTGAGTATCTTATCCTTAACTAGTTTTGAGTATCTTTGAGTATTCCTTGAGTTGAGTAAGTTTGAGAAGAGGTAAGTATGTTTCTTTGCTACTGGTTCAAGCTTATGCTTATGATTTAGATTTCCCCTTACATGCTCGTACATTCCATGTACTAAGTCATTTGGCCTGCATCGTTTCATGATGCAGATATAGGTTTTCAGGGTCACAGGAGCTTTGTTGATACCACGTGGAGTTCGAGTTAGCTATGGTGAGCCTCCTTGCTTCTGAAGGATTCATTTACCTTTCAGTTACATCAGTTGTTAGGATGTCGTGGGTCTTGTCCCGACTTCCATGTTTGTCATTTAGAGGCTTCATAGATAGACAGTAGAGTTTGAGAAGTCTGTTTCATTTATTTTGTTAAATGTTTTAAAGACCGAGTTGCCTATTTTTTGCTAGTTGAATATTCTATTTATATTCAGAGTAAATCATTTGAGTTAAAGATTTGTAATTGAGTTCAATGAATTTTATTCAGTTTTTTTAAGTTTTGTATGCTTGAGTTAGTCTTCCGCTTGCAGTCAGCCAAGATAAGGGTTCGCTTGGGAACCAACAATGGTTCTCGAGTGCCTACCACATCCAGGGTGTAGGCTCGGGTCGTGACAACCAAGGCCCCTTTTTCATTCCAATTATCCCACCAAATACTGCATTCACCCTTATTAATTCTCCAAATGATGTTGGGTTCTGCTTTCTCTCTTACATTCACAAGAAGTTTCCAAGCTTGAGAATTCCTAGAACACCATTTCTTGGCAACAGTACGGGTTCTAATATAATATTTGGAGTTCATAAAATTTTCCCAAAGTGACGGTTGAGTTCTATATCTCCACCATCTTTTAATTCTTAGTGTATTGGATATGTCATGCATATTCCGAATACCAATTCCTTCCTCTTCTTTAGGGTAGCATAGTTTATCCCAAGATCTCCAATGGTATTTGAATCCATCACCCTTGCTACCCCAAAAGAATCTGGCAAAGTGTTTCTGGATAAGATTTATGGTTCCCTTAGGAGGGTCTATGGCATTGAGAGTGTAAGTAGGAGGAGCTTGTAAAACACTTTTAATCAGTACTACTTTTCCCCCATAGGTTAGCATTTTGCCCTGCCATCCATTCAGCCTCTTCACAATTTTGGTGAGCATGTCATCAAAGTAGCAAATCCTCTTCTTTCATATATATATGGGGCAACCCTAATATGTGAATGGAAAAGGTTTCTCCATGAAATGTGTACATTTCCTCAATTTGTTGATCCTGTAAGCACATGTTTTGATGTTAGTCAGGAAAAAACTTTTATCAGGATTCACTTTTACCCCAGAGGACTTCTCATATAACTTTATTTGTTTCATAATCATTTTGACAGACTTACTATTGCCACTACTGAAAATGACAATATCATCTGCATAGACTAGATGGTTTATGAGAGGTCTTTTATTGCTCGTACTGAAAAGAGTGAAGCTATCATTGGTAAGTAGGTTATTCAAACCCCTTGAAAGAACTTCAGAAGCCAGAATAAATAAAGATGGAGATAAGGGATCACCTTGATTAAGTCCTTGACATGATGAGAAGAAGCCATTTCTGGATCCATTAATAAGTATAGAGTACTAGACATTCGATATAAGATTGCTAACAAGGCTAATCCAATTATTAGAAAAACCAATTTTTTAAGAACATTTTTCAAAAATTCCCATGAAAGTCTATCATATGCTTTAGCCATGTCTAATTTCAGGACAACATTACCACCACTATTAATCTTGGAAATGTTATGAATTATTTCATGTGCAAGCATGACATTCTCAGTGATGAGCCGACCAGAAACAAAAGCACTTTGATCTTCAGAGATAAGTCTAGGAAGAAGAGGATTAAGCCTTTTAGAAATGATTTTAGAATTGATTTTATTAGTGAAGTTACTACGACTAACAGGTCTTAAGTCAGAAAAAGAAGCAGGATTGTCAACCTTAGGAATTTAAGCCAGACAAGTGTGAGTATAAAATTTTGTGAGACTTTTACCTTTGAAGAATTCCATGACAAAATCAATGATATCATGCTTAATAACAGTCCAACAAACCTGAAAGAATTTACCATTATATCCATTAGGGCCAGCTGCACTTGTTAGGCTCATACTGAATATGGCTTCCTTGATTTCCTCTTCATCAGGCATCCTGTCCAATAATTCATTATCTTATGCATTGATCAACGAAGGAATGCAGTTCATTAAGGACTGATCTGTGGTAGGTCGATCCAGATTGAACATGCTTTTGAAATGTTTGATAGCAGCCTTTATAATTCTTTCCTCTCCTTGGATCCAATTGCCTTGATGGTTTTTGATTCTGTGAACACTCAACTTATTCCTTCTGATCCTCAAGATACTGTGAAAGAACTTGCTGTTGCAGTCACCCTCTTTAAACCATTTGATGTGAGCTTTCTGTCTGTAGCATGTTGATCCATTTGATGTACTCAACGTGTCCTTTGTTGAGATCTTCCCTGCTTTGTCCAGTATTGTGTAGAAGGTCTAGTTCCTCCAACTCTTAGATTTTATGCTCGCAGATCTTACCTGATCATGAACATCACCAATGGATTCTCTAGACCACTGACTTAGTTTTTTACTGAGAGTTTTAAGTTTACACTGTAGCTTCCACATAGCATTTCCAGTTATATCCATGTTCCATGATTCCTGGACAATATCTAGGAACTCCTTGTGATCTGTCCAAAAATTAAGGAACCTGAAATATCTAATGTAATCTTTTTAATCAGAATGACACTTCATATGAAGAGGTATGTGGTCAGATCCAGTTCTGATCAAATGTTTGATAGTATTAGTAGGGAATCTTTGATTCCATTGGTCATTGATCAGCACTCTATCAAGTGTCTTCCATATTCTTTTGTTAGGACTTCTCTTGTTACACCAAGTAAACTTGGGCCCTGTGAACCCATCATCAGTCATCCCACAAGCTTCCATAGTGCTAATGAAGTCAAAACATCTCTGAGCCATACGTATTCTACCACCTTGTTTCTCCTCTGAATCCATTATGTCATTGAAGTCACCTCCAATACACCATGGTCCATTTATGGTGTTGCTAATACTCTCAAGGCTATCCCATATATTTCTCCTATCCTCTAGAGTGCATTTAGCATAAACAAATGTAATGACAGTATCAGATATGCCCTTATTTGTGTATTGTATGGTCAAGTGTTGTTCTTCATTGGCTAATACCTTGATGTCATCTAGGTGGCTGCCATTGGTATTAGCCAAACAATGTTGAAAGCCCAAAAAAAAATTGTATCCTTCAATCTTGTTCATGTTGACAAAAGGCTCCATAATTGCTACAAAAGCCACCTTGTTAATTTTGACAAGTAGTTTGAGTCTGTGAATGGACTTCTTAGACCTTACCGCTCTAATATTCCAAAATATAGCACTAATCATGGATTACAAATGAAGGGTTGGTTTGTTTTGATCTTTTCCTCTAATAGAAGATTTAGATCTTTCATTGGTTTTCCTTTCCTTGCTTCTATGGCATTTTCTTCCTCTTTTCTGTTCATTGTCTTCCTTGTTGTTTATGCTCTCTCATTTTCATCGTTTTGCTGAGTAATTTGTGAGTCTCCACTATCATTATACTTCTCTTCTGTGCCAGAGAAATTGTCAGTAGCTATTTCATTCTGTGCATGATCATTACCACCATCGGGATAAGGGGTTCAGTAGATTTGTTGACAATTTTGTTCATTCCAATATCCACAACTAATTGGATACCCTTCATATTTTTTAATTTTGTGGCCAAATTGGTAGAAGTGTCAGCACTGTTCACCTCATATATGTTTTACCTTTACTTTGATGTTGTTCTGTAGTATCTTCCTGTTCTTTGTTTGAATATTGGAGTGCATCTGTTACCTTATCTTCCAGATTGCATCCTGTCATTTGTGCATTATCCCTTCCCTCAACATTGATGTCCTTCTTTCCAACAATTTTCACTACATCATTAGTATCATCATGTTGATTTTTGTCACCATTAATAGTGTTCCTTTGTAGTTCACTATTTTTTTCTTTTCTTCTGTTCATGTATGACATAGCAGGTTTGAAGGTTACCTAATCCTTCTTTCTTGGCATCTTCTTATTAGTCCTTTTCTTTTTTTTGCTTGTTACTGTTGGCATTTATTCTCTTCATGACAGAAGGGACATTCTCCGAGTTGTTATTGCCTTCCATAGTAGCCTTACTCTGACTAGAATCAACAAGTTCGTTTTCGTGATTTTTGGTTGTCATGTTGATCATCACTTTTTTCATATTTTTGGCTGCCATGTTAATCATCACTTTTTTCGTGCTTTTGGCTNTTCACGTATGACATAGCAGGTTTGAAGGTTATCTTATCCTTCTTTCTTGGCATCTTCTTATTAGTTCTTTTCTTTTTTTTGCTCGTTACTGTTGGCATTTATTCTCTTCATGACAGAAGGGATATTCTCCGAGTTGTTATTGCCTTCCATAGTAGCCTTACTCTGACTAGAATCAACATGTTCGTTTTCGTGATTTTTGGTTGTCATGTTGATCATCACTTTTTTCATATTTTTGGCTGCCATGTTAATCATCACTTTTTTCGTGCTTTTGGCTGTCATGTTGATCATCATTTTTTTCAACAATGTTGTTGTTATCCTCAGCTTGCTCGTCACCATTTCGATTGTCCTTTTCAGCCTTGTCTTTTTCAGTCGCTCTAATTCTTTCCAAAACCCTGCAGTTCAGCTTATTATGCCCCAATTTCTTACACTGTATGCAATATTTTGGTATTTTCTCTTACCCAATTTTCTGGGCATATCCTTTGAGCAGAGAGTTTTCATCTTCAATTCCAACCCAAATGCTGTCGGAGAGTTTCTTTAATAGATTAACTTCCACTCTAACTTTTGCCATACTTGGTCTAGTTCGACTATTAGTAGTCGTGTCTAGACTTAAGGGATACCTATTTGGCTCACAATTTGTTTGACTGCCAGTTATGTATATGATAAAGAATTGAGGGAAGTAAGACCCATACCGGAGCAATAGGCAAATCTTCATCGNTAATTTTAACCATGTATAAATAGTAATATTTTTCGCCGAGGGGGATCGGATGACCCCCCTCATTACATGCTGCCTCCGCCACTGAATAGTCGTGTCTAGAATTAAGGGATACCTATTTGGCTCACAATTTGTTTGACTGCCAGCTATGTATATGATAAAGAATTGAGGGAAGTAAGACCCATACCGGAGCAATAGGCAAATCTTCATCGGGTTTAAAGTAAGCTGACCATTTCTGAAGCCACATTAGCATTCCTTCAATTTCTATCACTCTCTTGAACCATACTATGTTGAAATCATCTTCATTAATGAAATCGAGAAATACATTTTAGTTGTCATAGACTCCAATTTTTGCTGAAAAGTTCTTTGAATCTGGACCTTATCTCCTCAATTTGGGGTCTTGGTTTAAGGAATTTTCCGACAATCGTGAGTCGGCATTCCGCTGCCATGACACCATAGTAGTCTGTCTCCTTGAAGATAACCGTCGGCATCCCACTATGGGTGGATTATTTTGCTATCACTGTTTCTCTAATTTGTCTAACTCCAAAGCTCTGTGTTTTGGATGAGGCCGCAATTATGTTAGCATAAGATGGTGGATTGGGATTTTTAGAGTTGATCGGAGGGAATTGTTCTAGGTTTTGAAGGAGGTTGGGTTCTCCATCCGACGGCGCCATACGGAGGAAATGTTACCGTTGTATTCTTAAGAGCTGAATGTACGGAGAGAGAATTTTGTTTTGGTGAAACTTCATATTTTAATTTGATGTTTTTCGTTTCTCATCGAGTTTTAATTGATTGCACATTATATATTTTCATTAGTAAAGCAAAACAACATATTCTTAAAATGACTTGGCAATGTATCACACAATGCATTAGATCATATACAATGTACAAAATCGGTAGAGAATTCTCCAGTTTTTCAAATTATGTACGTATCTATTAAGATTATAGGCAAGAATGCAGCAACCCTAGGCAATGAAGAATCAGTGTGAAGTTATGTACCGAGTATGAAAGACAATAAAATAACTGAGCATGAATCATAATCTGAAAGTAATTAGGTAAAGGAGTGAAGAACAAACTGAGTGTAATGACCTAGCTACTCTTGAATCTAGCAAGCAAACACTAATCAAACAAAAACCTACCCGGCCCCTCATAAGCTCGGCAGATATAAACAATAAACAATACTACCTACTTGATCCCTCATAAGCTCGACATGTGCAATTCAATACATATACCCCTATTGTTAATACTACATCCTCATAGACCCCGAAGGCAATCATTAAGCGTTGATATCCCCTTAGGCATAACATAAAGGCATTTCTTCTGTCAACACATGAATAACTTAACATGGAAATTATTATGACATTCATATCATATAAAAAAATCGATATCATATAATATATAACTTGCATGAAACCAGAGGCGTATTCAGGATTTATAGATAATGGGTGCATTATTACAAAAATGTGGATCTAAGACATAAATTTGATCGGTTAGATTCTTTTTACTGAAAATCATTAAAATTTTAAAATCATAGGTCCAAAATTAACTTTTATTTATCCAAACCAGTTACAATCTTAGAAAGAAAACTAAAACAAGATAGATAAAAGATTCAAATTTCTAACCTCACCTAGAGAGGTGCATCCAATCATCATCGTACTACATTATATGATACTTCGAATCTGGATTCACACATCTATATTTAAATATTTTTTAAAAATATAACACTACTATATATGATTTCGAGAGGGGACCATGGGTTCACGTGAACCCGGTGACCCCCTCCTGTATACGCCCCTGCATGAAACATAAAAAATGCATGCATACATTTACATTAAAAACATCTTGTCACCTTACCTTTTACATTAACCTATTTTAAACAACTGTTATTGCTCGAACACAAGCTAACATACTCAATCTAGAGAACACAATTTATTTTTTATATGTTATTATTTATTCAATTTCAACAAAACCGAACATACTAAAACATTGATTGCAAGTCATATAAGTTGCATACTTTCATTTGTACCATAAATCATATTCATTGATAGAGTACTTATCAAGTTATATGGAGTCATTAGTGATAATATTCGAACTCATTCTTAATCCATTTCCCTATTTATCATTCAACCCATTGATTAATTTATATTTCTAACTCATAAACTGATTACAAACTCTCATGTCACTGTCATAACGTAAAGTTATTATGGCCATTTTACCACTTAAACACACTTCTAACTCACACCATATTTATGTTATAGTTTCAGTCCCCTCTAGATCATCTTGTTTGTTGATTCAGTTATTAAGGATATTTAAATAATATAGTTAATTTATATTAACTCCTAAAAGTTAGGCTTTATAAAAAAAATCCCAAAAAAACTTTTCTACAATAATATTTTCCTTTTATTAAATTGTTTTATCATAATTGATCGAACTACGCACCTGATCAAACGGTTTATCTAAACACTAAATGGTACTTGAAAAAAAAATCTTCTCTTAAATTTTATTGGTTCAATATCGACTCATTGGTTAGTTCATCTTGACAAATTTAAACTTAATCAAAGTATAGCCTAAATAGGTTACAAGCCCCCTTCATTTACTGATATGTTAAATAGTATTCTCATGTTTATTCAACTCAACCCTCATTTGAATCTTCTGCCTAAAACAAAGTAAATTAGAATAAGAATATATGATATAAAGAGTAGCACAAAAACATCATTTTCTAGATCAATGAATACCCACACCATGGCACCATTCTAGTAATTTTACATGTTTATAATGTTAATTAAGTCTCAATTGTGTCATAGTATAAGTCCTCTTCATTAAATGTAGATTGTATTAACTTAAATAATCTTGGACCATTTTTTATATAAGCCATTCTATTAAATGTATACATTGTTTAAATTCTACTTAAATTTACAAAATAACATGGTCAAACAATGCATTAAATTTGAGGATAGATTTTCATAGCTTCGAGTGTAGCTCATCAAAAAAAAGCATTGAATATTTCATACCGATTGTACCCCTTTGTGACTTGTTAATTACAAGGTTGTATATGTAGAGGTTGATAAAATAATAAAGATTGCAAGGGTAAATAAGTTATTATTTCCTTTACTTCTACTATATAATCCTTACTTCATCCTTTGAAACTACACGAGATGTACATTTTTCTTAGTTTCTTCCGCCTGGTTCTTCTGTGTTTTGTGAGTACAACTTAATTTAGACATATGATGTGTTTTATTAGTGAACTAATTCCATGTTTCAAGTTCTTCAATCAATAAACTTAACATGTCTATATATAACTATTTTCTAGGTTGATATGGTGCATATATATATAATATATCTCTATTATATATTTTTTCCTAAATTTAAACATATAATTTTTTTTGTATTTGCATCTTATGTATTTGTTTTTCTTTCTTGCAGTGATCTATGGCTACAACAAAGGGTAAAACTTCTACCTATAGAAGTGATGAACAAGAAATTGATCTCAATCTCACACTTGGTGGCCTTTATAATACTGAAAATCCTAACGAAATTTCAGTGCCTCAACCTTTTTCACAAATTATAGCATCAGTTGCCAACAATCCTGCATTTCAGCGGGCTATTGAGATTATAAGATCTGATATGAATAACAACTCAAAAGATATGCCTGAAATTAATGGTATGGTGTATATCCATTTTTCTACATTTTGTTGGTCTTACCTGATTTTAGGTTGTTGCACTTGTTTCATCTTGTTTATGCCTTCTTATGCTCTTTCCATTTTTTTTAATTCCTGCCTTCCGCTTTTTGGGGGTAGAAGGCAAAAAGAAAACGTAGGGGAGGGATAGAAGACTGAATTTAGCTGACAACCCTAGTCAACGAGCTTAAAAACTTTCTCCTTTCTCCGATTGTTTTTTATTAGTCGTCAACCACCAACTAAATCTATACATTTTCACTACTCGTACATGCTTGACCTACTTGAACTGTATTGAGGAAAGTGTTTTGTTTCAATCAATCAAGAATGTCTTCCCTATGTTCCACATATTTATTTACTCTATAGGTCTTAATCCCTTTAAATTTCTTTTTTTTTATTCTCTTGTAGTACTGGAGTCTACACCGTACACCCCTGAGAAAGGTAACTCAATAGTTGTTCCTCCGAAAATTACAGAGAAGAGAAAAGCAACTAGTCCAACTTTTGTTCCAAAAAGCAATGGAGAATCTGCTATCAAATTCAATGCGGAAAAGGGTAAGTCGATTTTCTTACCAGAAAGCCATGGAGAAAAGCCATCAAAGAAAGTTAAGAATTCTGATGAAGTATTGGATAAGGGTAAGTCAATTGTATTACCAGAAAACAATGGAGAAAAGGCGTTAAAGAAAGTTAAGAATTCTGATGAAGTATTAGATAAGGGTAAGTCAATTGTATTATCAAAAAGCAATGGAGAAAAGCCGTTAAAGAAAATTAAGAATTCTGATAATATTGTCACTTTGATGAATGCTAGTGAACTACTAAAGATTATGCCTTCTGTGACAACTTCTGGTGGTATCATAAATGGAAAACTGACAGAAGGATTCTCTATAGTGGTGGACAAGAAAAGCAAATTTCAATACTTTGCATTTGCCATGGGATGTTCTTCACGGCAGCTGAATTTGTGAAGCATGGTGGTGGGAAAGAGGTTGTAATCCCATGAAGTTTATTAAAGTAGTTAATGATGCATAAATAGGCAATGTTTAATGTCTTATCTTACAAAATGTTGTCAAATTGTTCAAATGCAACCTTAAACTTTAGTTTGATGTTTTTCGTTTTACATGAAGTCTTAATTAATTGTCCATTATATATTTTCATTCGTGAGGCTGAGGCATTAGTTTGAACTGATGTACTGAGTATGAAAGGAAATAAAATAACTCAGCAGATATCATAATCTTAAAGGAATCAGGTAAGGGAGTCAAGAACAAGTTGAGAGTAGTGACAAACTCCTGAATCTAGAAAACAAACACTAATCAAACAACAACCTACCTAGGTCCTTATAAGCTCGACAGGTTCAAACAACAACAAATACTACCTACTTGATCTCCCATAAGCTCGGTAGATGCAATTCAACATGTATACCCATATTGCTAATACTATATCCCCATAAGCAATCATTACGTCTTAATAACCCTTAGGCACTACATTTATCGCCCCGAAGGCAATCATTATGCCCTGATAGCCCCTTTGGCATAATAATCATAAATGCATTTCTTCTGTCAACACATGGATAACTTAACATGAAAATCATTATAACATTCACATCATATAAAAAGATCGATAGTATTTAATATATAACTTGTATGAAACGTGGAAAATGCATGAATACATTTACATTAAAAACATCTTGCTATATAATGGAGATTCGTGGTTTTAAGAAAAGATTTGATAAAGGTACATCTCTCCTTACCTTTTCTATCAACTTGTTTTAAACAACTGTTATTGCTCGAACACAAGCTGACATACTCAATCTACATAACATAACTAATTTTTCTATGTTAGTATACATTCAATCTCAACAAACCCTAACAGACTAAAACATTGATTGCGAGTCATATAAGTTGCATCGCCCCCATTTATACCATAAATCATATCCATTGATTTGATATATATGGTACATATCAAGTTATTGGAGTCACTAGGGATAATACCAAACTCATATTTAATCCATTTCTATATTTATCAGCTTTTTGCATGAACTTTCAACCCATTGATTAATATATATTTTTAACTCATAAATTGACTATAAAAGCTAGTGTCACCATCATAATTGAAGATGGAATTGAGAATTTCTATTATTGAAAGAATCGTGAAAATCTCCTCTTTGACTCTTTGAGTTCTTGGGTGGTTTCCAGAAAATATCGATCTATCCTAAGGGTTCAATGTTAGGTAAGCATTAGTGCGTTACACAATTAAAATCTACCCAAAACATCTTTTAATGCATACCTTAAAAGTTACTTTATGTTCATTGTTGATCACCTTTTTAAATGCTCTCAACTAACTCCTAAAATTCGTCTATGTTTTCTCTCCACAATATGAAGTTGAAATCATAGACATGAGATCGTGGTATTGCACTAGGAATGCGGGATCCATCACACGTCCCCTTTTCCTTTGTCTGAAAAGACTCACACGATGTGAAGCCATTGGTAGAGGAAGTTAGTTTTCCCAAGAAACCTTCTCCTCATAAGTATCACAATGGAAAGAGTTTCCTATAACTATGCTTGGCTTACTAAAGCACATTCTCTCAATGAGCTTGTTGGGTCTAATAAGAATAAATGAGAAAGAGAGGGAATATGAAGTGTTCCCATTTGCTTTGGTGAAAATCATTTCTACTTCATTGATGGTGGAAAGAAAAGTTCAAGTATTTTAATAAGGAAAAACACTTTTACTTGTTAAAAGGGTTCAAAAGAGGGACCCTTTTGTGTTGTCGTCGTCGTCACTCACTCGACTCAGCTTGACTTTGGAAAATGATCGATCGAGAAATTATTTTTGGAAAAATTTTCTTTATTTATTAAATTAATTATTTAACTATAATTATAAAATTATTGATTAAATTGGTGAAATGTACAACATGAACTGGATCCGCGCGACTTGATTTAGATTTTTCCAAGATTTTATTTAAATTTCTCATCGTTTCTCAAATGACTGTTCTGGAAGGTTGCAAACTTTCAAATACAGTGCTTCCATGACTATAAATACATTCCATTCCTCATATTTTTCCTTACGGATTTTTTGAACTTCTTCTTCTTCTGCACAAATAAATTCTAGTGTTCTTTACTACCGTTGAATGGTTCACTGACACCATAGTTTTAGGTACTGATACACTGGTGAGTAAGATCATTCTTTCATGAGAGAATATATTTCATTATCCTTGGGTACTTAAGGGGAATAATTTTGTCACGCCCCAAGCCTACACCCTGGACGTGGCTGGCACTCGAAGACCATTGCTGGCCCCCAAGCGAACCCTTGGCCTGGCTCTCTTAACTCAGCGGATTAACTCAATGCAATGCAAGGTTTTAAAACAACCTGACTGAAATAAAATCTGGCCAAAAAGGCATCTCGAGTCTCAAAATAGAACATTTACATATATACATAGATGAGAGACTCCAAATCAACTGACTGACTGTCTATGAAGCCTCTAAAATACTGAGATGGATGTTGGGACAGACGCCGCAACACCCTAATAAAACAAAACTGAGAGAACAACATAATCGAGTCCTCCGGAACACAAAGAGGCTCACCACTGACTCTGATGTACTCAACTGGATCAACGGCGAACCGGATGCTGGCCCTAGGTACCTATGTCTGCATCATAATAAGATGCAGGCCAACTGACATCAGTACATTGAATGTACGAGTATGCGAGCTGGAAAGCTAAACCACAACTTAAACTTGGAAGGAGTACAAAGGACTCTTACCTTGGCTCTGTTCAACTCATGAATAACTAAACTCAATATATAAAGCAATTAGACACATGCAATATATAAAGCTTGTAAAATATTGTAAATAACTTAGCTTGTTGAAGGTAAAACAATAACAACTCAACTTTACTTATATAAAAGTAATATAACTTTAGTGGGAGACTCTTTCAATCGACAATCACCACTATGAGCCCTAGTGGTGATACAAAGTTTTACCTCACGTTGCCCAAGGACATCCTATACCTTGCCGTGATATAGGAAGCTAACTTTACTAAGTGGATCCACTAGATTAATCTTATGGGTTCATCTAAAAAATATGACCCGTTAACTCCCATGTTGGAACATGGTTCTTATGGAGAGTTGAGTTTATATGAACTCGTGTCCCCAATTCGGTGCTCAAGACTACTCCCAAAAATACTTAGCTCATAAGTGTTTTAAACACATCTTTCTTTATTTGAGATAATTACTCAAAACTTTGCCCGAAGGCTCACTTGGAAACAATGTTCCTTTTTCTTGCAAACTAGCCCAAAGGCGCTTTTGGAATCATAGTTCCTTTCTTACTCAAATGTAAAAAAAAACATTTGGAAACTTCTTTGGGAATACATAGTTCCTTAATAACTTTTGAGAAATGAATTCAACTTTAAACTCTTGACTTAACTTGCAACTTGACTTAACTTGAAACTTGAGCCTTAAAATGAAGTTAAAACATTCAACAAAGACTCTTGGAAAGCTTTAAAGACTTGCTTTGACTCCCTTCTTGAACTTCTAAACTCAACTCTTAACTTCCCTCAACTTGGAAACTTACTCTCCTTGAATTGGAATCATGGATTCAAGGTATTTGCTCACGTTTTATGGACGAGTTCTTGACGTTTAAACGTACCTTGGGGTATGGGAAACAACTAGGGAACATAGGTACAACACCTAGGAACATGTATGAGAAAGTGGGGAAGGAATGGGAAAACTTGGCACTCTTAGCGCTCTGAGAGGCGCGGAGCACCAGACCTCAAACTTCAGAGAGGTCTGGTTGGGGCTCTGGTAGGGGCGGCGCCCCAGGGGCTGGACCTCAGAGTCCCTCTTGGGGCGCACTGGCTGGTGCGACGCCCCAGCCCTTTTCCCTAAAAACTTGACTTTTCTCCTCCTTTTCTCCAACTCTAAACCTTCCAATATTCAAAGCTTCAACCCCCAAGCACTTAGGATCATCAAAACCCTTAACATACACTAGTTTCAACTCAAAACACCCCCGGAAACATACACCAAACCAACAAGAACTACAACATAACACAATTACAACTTCAATAATTCCAACCAACCACTTCAATCAAACATAAACAATCTTTTCTCGAAATTAAACAATCTTGGAGTGTGGGGGAAAGAACAAACCCGACACTATGAACTCACATACCTAAAAGGGATCACCCCCGACGATATCCACGACGATCTTTTGACGAAATCTTACTTCTTCTTCTCTTTTCTCTCCTTTCTCTCAAGAACCCTAAACCTTACTATTTTTAAAAAGGGAAAAACTGATCACAATTAAGTCTTACACCTTAATATATATCCAAAGACAAGGCTAGGGAAAAGACCAAAATACCCTTACAAATTTTCGGACAGATTTCCTGCCAACTGCCCAACTTTCAAAGGGCATAACTCGCTCATACGAACTCGGAAACGAGTAAACTCTATGGCGTTGGAAAGATCATTCCATGGACTTTGCAAACATGACTGGAACCACACCTAGATCATCCTGATCTAGGAGCTATAACTATTCAAAGTTGGCCAAAATTTCATTATTTTCCATACTTTCCTGATTTTGAAATTTCACATTTTTTTCCAAAAATGACCATTTCCAATTTCAAGCTTTTTTTTCAAAGTTATTTCAAATTGTCGGATGTTACAAATTTACTTAAGGAAATATTGTGCATTCATTGTGCTCGACTTTCTTCGAGAAAAATATTTTTTTGATTCTTTTCTGTTTACTGGTTTTAAATTTCTGGTTTTGAAAATATTCTTTAAACTTTGTTGTTTCATATGAAGTTCTTCAAAGTTGTTCTTCTAAATATTTTCATAATACATATTAGATAAAGTTACAACTCGAACCCTTGAGTGATGATGGCACCTACCATAACCCGCCAGTAGGTAAGTCAATCCATATCTCGTAATCACAAGTAACATGCATATTGGGTAGAAACAACAATCATAAGATAAAACTAAAACAATTTAATGAAAAACAGCGAAAAGTAAGAGCGACACCAATATATACAACCAAAAGAGAAGATCTAATCACCAGACCTAGAAGCCACACGTACAGAGCTACTAAAAGAATAATAATCCCAAAAGTGGACCAAAAATACAGACTTGTCTTAAGTATAAAAGATTAGTAAAAAATATAAAGGGAAAGATATAGACGGATCCAAGACGCCATAAGCTCACCCTTGGTCTCTGAATTTTCGCAGCAGGATCAAAATCAATGTTGGCGACTAGTGCTCGGACCTGCATCACGAAAATAGATGCAGAGTGTAGTATGAGCACCGAAATAATAGGTAGCCAAAAAGTATCATAGGCTGACTGAGTTTGGAAAGTAAAGACAATAATGAAAAGCGAGAAATAATGATAACTAGAGGTCAAAAGCGGAATGCTAACGATAGACTAACTGTAGTGCAGACAAGTCTAGGAATGAACGGAAATGGAAGGCAAGTAACTAGCTATAACCTAATTGGACGCCCATAAGCACTGAAGATACACTCATGTGTAAGTTAAAGTAATAACCTGAATGGATCCTCATAAGCTTAATGGTTACACAGAAGAGCTACAACTATTTATGAATGAGAACTAGTGAATCGAGAATAAGGGAATGCACAACCCGGACCTCGAACCACGGCTAGAACACCCAAAGAACACAATAGAACCATGCAACCAAGTCTTACTCGACCGGAAGTAATGTGCTCGGAACTCGGAGTATGGTTAAAGATAATATGTCCAGACCTTGAATTTGCAGCTAAGAGAACGGTATGCCTAGACCTTGAATCCGCATCTATAATAACAATGCAAGAAACGATCCCATAACAAGAATCACCATCATAAGGCCACCGTGTATGGAAAACCACCCTAAGGTTGCCAACGAATCACTCCAAGCTCAAACCAAATCAAATCCTGAGTCATCGACCAAGAAAGGCATAGATGAAGGGTCACAAGAGTTGAGTTACCGCCTAGATAAGGCCCATATGTAACATCCGGTAAGTTGAAATAACTATGAAGAGGCTTAAAAATCAGAAATAGTCATTTTTGGAATAAATTGATTCAAAATTCTGGAAATTTGGTTAAGTGTGGGAAATCTGTGAGTTTTGTCCAACTTTGAGAAGTCATAACTCCTATATCAGGATGAGTTAGGAGTAGTTCCAGTTATGATTGTGAAGCTTGTGGAATGATCTTTCCAACGCCACCGAGTTTGCTTGATTCCGAGTTCCTATGAACGAGTTATGCCCTTTGAAAGTTGGGCAGTTGGCAGGAAATCCGTCCGAAAATTTTAAGGGAATTTTGGTCTTTTCCCTAGCTATTTCTTTTGGGGTTATATTGTGTGTTAGGCTGATTTTTGGATCATTTTTGTCCCATTTTAAAGAGTGAGAGCTAGGGCTTGAGAGTCAAGAGGAGAAGAAGAGAAGCATGAGGAGATCAAGCAAGTTTCCATCAAGGATCATCGTGGTTATCGTCGAGGGTGATTCCTACTAGGTATGTGAGTTCTTAGTGTTGGGTTGATCATTTCCCCCACACACCAAACTCATTTTTATTATTGAGAAAAGATTGGATATGTTGTTGAAGTTGTTAGGTTGTGTTGTTGATTGTGTTGTTAAAGTTCTTTGTAACATCCGACAATTTGAAATAACTATGAAGAGGCTTAGAATTGGAAATTTTCATTTTTGGAAAGAATTCAAAAATCTGGAAAATTTGGCAAAGTATGGAAAATAATGAATTTTTGGCCAAATTTGAACAGTTATAACTCCTAGCTCGGGATGATCTAGGTGTAGTTCCAGTTATGGTTGCAAAGTTCGTGGATTGGTCTTTCCAACGCCATCTAGTTTGCTCATTTCTGAGTTCGTATGAGCAAGTTATGCCCTTTGAAAGTTGGACAGTTGGCAGGGTCCGTCCGGAAATTTTAAGGGTATTTTGGTCTTTTCCCTAGCCTTGTCTTTGGATATATATTAAGGTGTAAGACTGATTTTTGATCAGTTTTTCCCTTTTTAAAAAGAGTAAGAGTTAGGGTTCTTGATAAAAAATGAGAGAAAGGAGAAGAAGCAAACTTCGTAAAGATCGTCGTGTTTTTCTTCGGGGGTGATCCCTATTAAGGTATGTGAGTTCATAGTGTTGGGTTGGTTCTTTCCCCCACACGCCAAGCTCGTTTAATTTCGAGAAAAGATTGATTATGTTTGAGTGAAGTTGTTGGTTGGAATTGTTGAAGTTGTAGTTGTGTTGTGTTGTAGTTCTTGTTGGTCTGGTGTATGTTTCCGGTGGTGTTTTTGAGTTGAATCTAGTGTATACTAAGGGTTTTGATGATTCTAAGTGTTTGGGGGATAAAGCTTTGAAGTTTAGAAGGTTTAGAGTTAGAGAAAAGGAGGAGAAAAGTTGAGTTTTCGGGGAAAAGGGCTGGGGCGTCGCGCCAGCCAGCTCGCCCCAAGAGGGACTCTGAGGTCGAGCCCTTGGGGCGCCGCCCCAACCAGACCCCTCTGAAGTTTGAGGTCTAGCGCTCCGCGCCCCTTAGAGCGCCAAGTCTTCCCATTCCTTCCCCACTTTCTCATGCATGTTCCTAGGTATTGTACCTATGTTCCCTAGTTGTTTCCAACACCCCAAGGTACGTTTAAACGTCAAGAACTCATCTATAACACGTGATCAAACACCTTGAATCCATGATTCCAATTAAAGGAGAGTTAGTTTCCTAGTCAAGTGAAGTTAAGAGTTGAGTTTAGAAGTTAAAGATGTGAGTCAAGGTAAGTCTTTAAAGTTGTTCAAGAGTCTTTGTTGAATGTTTTAACTTCATTTTAAGGCTCAATTTTCAAGTCAAGTAAAGAGTAAGAGTCAAGAGTTTCAAGTTGAGTAAAGAGTTTAAAGTTGAGTTCATTTCTCAAAAGTTATTAGGGAACTATGTATTCCCAAAGAAGTTTCTAAATGTTTTTACATTTGAGTAAGAAAGGAACTATGATTCCAAAAGAGCCTTTGGGCTAGTTTTCAAGAAAAAGGAACATCGATTCCAAGTGAGCCTTCGGGCAAAGTTTTGAGTAATTATCTCAAATAAAAAAAGATGTGTTTAAAACACTTATGAGCTAAGTATTTTTGGGAGTAGTCTTGAGCACCGAATTGGGAACACGAGTTCATATTAACTCAACTCTCCATAAGAACCATGCACCAACATGGGAGTTAATGGGTCATACTTTTTAGATGAATCCGAAAGATTAAGCTAGTGGATCCACTTAGTAAAGTTAGCTTCCTATATCACGGCAAGGTATAGGATGGTCTTTGGGCAACGTGAGGTAAAACAGTGTATCACCATTAAGGCTCATAGTGGTGATTGTCGGTTAAAGAATCTCCCACTAAAGTTATATTACTTTTATATAAGTATAGTTGAGCTGTTATGGTTTTATCTTTAACAAGCTAAGTTGTTTACACTATTTTACAAGTTTTATATATTGCATGTGTCATATTGCTTTATATATTGAGTTCAGTTATTCATGAGTTGAACAGAGCCAAGGTAAGAGTTCTTTTGTACTCCTTCCAAGCTTAGGTTATGGTTTAGCTTTCCAGCTCGCATACTTGTACATTCAATGTACTAATGCCAGTTGGCCTACATCTTATGACGATGCAGACACAGGTACCCAAGGTCAGCTTTCAGTATGCCGTTGATCCAGCTGAGCACTTCAGAGTCAGTGGTGAGCCTCTTTGTGTTCCGGAGGACTTGATTATGTTGTTCTTTTAGTTTTGTTTTATTAGGATGTTGCGGGGTCTGTCCCAACATCCATCTCAGTATTATAGAGGTTTCATAGACAGTCAGTCAGTTGGTTTTGAGTCTCTCATCTATGTATATATGTAAATATTCTATTTCGGGACTTGAGTTGCCTTTTTGGCCAGATTATATCAGTTAGGTTGTTTTATAACCTTGCATTGCATTGAGTTGTTGTCGAGTTAAGTTTCCGCTGAGTTAAGAAAGCCAGGCCAAGGGTTCACTTGGGGGCCATCAATGGTCTTCGAGTGTCGGCCACGTCCAGGGTGTAGGCTCGGGGCGTGACATTTTTGTTGGTTGTGGGACATGATTTGGTTATGTGTTTGAGTTGAATTTCTTTAATGTTGAGGGATATTTTTTATCCTTAGTGTTTGGGGTTGAGTCCATTGAAGTTAGGGTGGTTTAGAGTTGGGAAAAAGAGGGAGAAAAGTCGGATTTTTTGGGCAAGGGGCTGGCGCGTCGCACCTTCCAGCGCGCCCCAAAAGGGACTCTAAAGTCCAGCCTTTGGGGTTGGCGCGTCGCGCCTTCCAGCACGCCCTAAAAGGGACTCTGAAGTCCAGCCTTTGGGGCGGCATGCCTAGCAGAGAGCCAGCAAGTCCCTTCTGAGCTTCAAGAGCTGGCGCTCCGCGCCTTGCAGAGCGCCAAGGACGCCAAGTTCCCCCATTCTTTACACACTTTCTCATGCATGTTCCTTGGTATTGTACCTATGTTCTATAGTTGTTTTCAACACTCTAAGGTACATTTAGACATCCCGAACTCATCCATAAACATGGGATCATATACCTTGAATCCATAGTTCAATTCAAGGCAAGTTAGGATCGAAGTCAAAGTGAAGTTAGAGTCAAGTCAAGCAAAGTTAAGAAGTAAGTTCAAGCAAGTCGCTAAAGCTTTTCAAGAGTCGTTATTAAACGTTTTACCTTCGTTTTAAGGTTCAAGTTTCAAGTCGAGTAAAGAGTATAGAGTTCAAGCCAAGTGAAGAGTCTCAAGTTTCAAGTTAAGTCAAGAGCATAAAGTCGAGTCCATTTCTCAAAGGTTATTAGGGAACTATGTATTTCCCAAAGAAGTTTCTAAATGTTTTTACATTTGAGTAAGAAAGGAACATCGATTCCAAGAGAGCCTTTAGACTAGATTTTGAGCAATTATCTCAACTAAAGAAAGATGTGTTTAAAACACTTATGAGCTAAAGTATATTTTTGGGAGTAGTCTTGAGCACCGAGTTGGGGACACGAGTTCATAGTAACTCAGCTCTCCATAAGAACCATGCGGCCAACATGGGATTTTCTCGGGTCATACTTTTTAGATGATCACGAAAGTTAAGCTAGTGGATCCACTTAGTAAAGATAGNGATGGTTCTTGGGTAACGTGAGGTAAAACGTTGTATCACCACTAGGGCTCATAGTGGTGGTTGTCGGTTAAAGAATCTCCCACTAAAGTTATATTACTTTTATATAAGTAAAGTTGAGTTTGTTATTGTTTTATCATTAACGAGCTAAGTTGTTTACACTGTTTTACAAGCGTTATATATTGCATGTGTCTTATTGCTTTATATTTTGAGTTCAGTTATTCATGAGTCGAATAGAGCCAAGGTAAGTGTTCTCTTGCACTCTTTTCAAGCTTAAGTTGTGGTTCAGCTTTCCAACTCGCATACTCGTACATTTCATGTACTGATGCCAGTTGACCTGCATCTTATTATGATGCAGACGCAGGTTCCCAGGATCAGCATCCAGCACGCCGTTGATCCAGCTGAGCACTCCAGAGTCAGTGGTGAGCCTCCTTGCTTTCCGGAGGACTCGGTTGTTTTGTTCTCTTAGATTTGTTTTATTAGGATGTTGCGGGGTCTGTCCCAACATCCATCTCAGTATTATAGAGGCTTCATAGACAGTCAGTCAGTTAGTTTTGAGTCTCTCATCTATGTATATATGTAAATATCCTATTTTGAGGTTCGAGTTGCCTTTGTGGCCAGATGTTATAAGTTAAGTTGTTTTGTAACCTTGCGTTTGCATTGAGTTATTCTGTTGAGTTAGGTTTCCGCTGAGTTAAGAAAGTCAGACCAAGGGTTCGCTTGGGGCCAGAAATGGTCTTTGGGTGCCGGTCCCGCCCAGGGTGTAGGCTCGGGGCGTGACACCATACTATCAAATCAAAGTTTGTTATATCAGTCTACAGAGAGGTAAGTCATTTGAAAAAACATCGGAGAATTTTTAAGGCCTATCGGCTCCAAACTCATGTCTAAGGCAATCACTATCCTACACCTAGGTTAAGGCCACTAACAAGCTACCAATCATCATATCAAAAACGTTTCAAAAACCACAAATAATGATAAGATCAACACAACTATACATTAGCATGCTCGATTTCTCGAAAACCCAAAAATAAGATTAAGATATGAATTCTAACAATTAAGCATGATTCAACTACAAACCCATCCTAATTCTAGCTATTAAACATGAATTTACATTTATAAGCTCAATCTAAAGGTCTGTAAGTCATAGCCTACCTCAATGCAGACTGTGTGCACTCCAAAATCATAATTCTAGATCTTTCCCCTTCTGAACAGCCTTCGATTACTACCACGTCACCAAAAATGATCACAACGTCAATACGGATGTTTAAACACTAAAAATGCAATAATTGGAGATGGCCCCGAAATTGAGTCAAAAAAAATTTTGGGACCTATGTTGTGAATCTCAAACAGACTCCATTAATTAGTTATAATTAGCTTACTGAACTTGTTCCCCGAAAATGGCACAATTAAAGCTCGAAAATAATTAGAAACAGGTCATGCAAGAAAATGATCACAAGAACACCATTAAAGAGACTTGGGCAGTCTATCTAGACAAGAAATTACCTTTGAAATGAGGTTTCCACGCCTCCTTGAATAATCCCAAATGAAATCCATAAAAAACCCCAACAAAATGCAGCATGAATCAACTAATTTAGAGGCTCCTAGTTCTTAAAATTGTAATTTGAATAAGCTATACTAAGCTGAAATCGCGACAAGTCTTTATCAACAAAACCCAATTAAATAACCTCTACGAACATGGGACCCAGTCGATGGTCATGGAAGGTTGGGACCTCAAGGCATCGTGAATGCAATTCCTAGCCCATGATCGTGAAGGGTCAGCCTTTTTGCTCACGCAATTGCAGTGCAAGGCCCGCGAACGCGATGGCCAATCCATCAAGCCTCCACAAATGCGACATTGGGCTTGCGAACACGGAGACCAAGACCGATGGTCACCATGAACGTGGATCAACTCGTGCTAACACAAAGGGTAAATAGAGGTTGCACCAGCTGATGCACATCAGCTGGTTCCACAAAGTTGAAAATCCCCAACACGATGCTCGAGATTCATTCAGATGCCCGTGCATGTAAATGAATTATGCTAACCAACCAAATTCAACATTCTAGACTTAATGGAGATGTTTAGACTTCCAACCAATGTCGTATTGACGTAATGAGGGTCCTACACACAAACTCTATTTTAAGCCATAAGCTACAAAGTTGCTCGAACTAGGCTTGGAAGCCTCGGGATTCGCACCAAAGGTCCTTTGAGACCACACTCAATATTTCGGAGCTAACAAAACCATCAGAATTTCATTTTAAGTTGTCTTCCTGAAGTTATGAATGAAGTTATTCATTCAAGTTTCTAAAGCTCCAAAACACAAATACTTGCACAAAAACAAAACAAACGGCCAAGTAACCAAACTGTCAATCCCAATGGGGTCACTATAAGAACGCTATAAACGCCGAAGAGAATGAAATAAAAGGGAAAATGGCATGAAGGTTCATTACATATAACAATCTTAAGGAAATTATTAATATTATTATTAGTAGTATTATTATTATTATTATTATTTATTACTCCCTCCATCCCATTTTATGTGGCAACATTTGACCGGGCACGGAGTTTAAGAAATAAATGAAGACTTTGAAATGTTTACCAAATTGCCCTTTAAAAAGTAGACTTACTTTTCTCTCTCCTCATAAATGTATTGGAGTATTATTTTAAGATTAAGTGGGACCAACAAGGGTAAAAAAGGAATTGTACCTTTAAATACTTTCCATATAAGGAAATGTGACATTCTTTTTGGGACTGACCAAAAAGGAAATGTTGCCACATAAAATGGGACGGAGGGAGTAATATATATCCTGTTTGGAGACTAAAACTTGAGTGGTTTTTAACTCCGTGTAAAATTTTAGATGTGTTTAATTTTTAGAGACTAAAATCATCTGATTTTCTATTCCTTCGATTTGAAGAATGTACAAACTTAATGGAATATATCATACTGAGCATTTGGTTCAAAAACTATAAACCTCACCAATCTATTAAATATTAAGTGTAAATTAATATTTCAACTTGAAGAATATTAGAACATCGGTGGAACATTACTGTTTATACTAGCTAGTACAATGATTTGAATAATATAACAACTCCATTGTTGTTGTTGTGATAAGTTTGTTATTCTGTTTATTGTTTACTGAAATAGTTTGTCAATTTTTTATAGTGAAAATAAATGGCAAAGCACTACTACTTCTGCGACTGTTGTGGAACCAAGCCAAATTGTTGTGCCATGGGCAGAGAAACCAAGAAAATATTTTGGAGTCATCTTCAAAGTATGGAAATAAAGAGTATTTATCTGGCTTACCGCTCTTGGTATGCAGAAGTTTGCCAGTGAAGACCCTCCAGTTCCTGCCGCTATATGCCAAACAAAGACATATTAATGATTGTTAAGACATGGAAACAGACACAATTCTTATGCAAGGGGTACATTCTAAGTGCTTTAGAGGATAATTTATACAACATCTACAGTGCTTTGAATACTTTAAAAGACTTGTGGGGTGCACTTGAGAAAAAGTATAAGACCGAAGACACATGCTTGAAAAAATTTCTAGTTGCCAAGTTCCTAAACTATAAAATGCTAGACATCCCAAGTTTAAAAGATTCAAGTTTTTTTCCATGACCTTATTACTGAATGTATGGTGGTTATGAAGCAATTCAAATAGTTGCGATGATTGAAAAGCTACCTCCTTGGTGGAGAGACTTCAAAAACTATCTAACGTAGAAATTCAAAAAGATGAAGCTAGAAGATCTTGTGATTCATCGCAATATTGAGGAAGATAAAAAATAGCCGAGAAAAAGTCGTGTGGGAAATCAAAATTATGGGAGCTAATACTGTTGAAAAGGCACCTCTAAAAGGTAAGAAAACAAAGAAGTCCACTAAAAAATAAAGAAGGGGCAAGCTAAGAAAAAATTCAAGGGCAACTGCTACAATTGTGGAAAAGCTTACCACATGGCTCCTGACTGTCGTCCCCCAAAAAAGAACAAAAACAAGGGTCAGACAAACATGGTGGAAAATATGGATGATGTGGATGGACTTTGTACTATGATAACCAAGTGCAATTTGATTAGAAACCCTTGGATAAGAAGTCACATGTATCAAAGCTGAGGTCTCAAAACAACAACTAGAATATGTCTTGTACTCAACAAAGAAAAAGCAAGTGCAGTATTAGTACAAAAACCACAATGTACTGGTAAGATCATACGGCCAGTTCTAAGGTATGAATCTAGAACAAGTAACCACAATACAGTAACACAAGTCAACACATCTAACCTTAAGTCAACCACAAAAATAGACTCTTACAATTTTTTACTTAACAAACACATGAAGCATATCCCTCGGGTAGGCACCTGTGATCATATGAGGTCCGGGTAGATTGTTATGTGATGGTTGAATTGCTCGTTATTTGGGTGATTTGTATCAGACTTAAGGGAAATGGATACAAACTATAGAGGTAATGTTGTTTCGGTGAGATTTTTTTTGTGCAGATAAACTCTATCATATTAAGGTTTTTAATTTTGAGTTTTGTTTTTTTGGTTATTTTAGTCGCCTTGCATATTCGTTACATTATGTCGTACAACGTCCCTGTTGTCTTGGGGTGCTACATTTATGCATGCAGGTTATTAGGAAGACATGGATCCTTGTTATATCTGGTCCATTTTTATTGATGGTTTTTATGTTCCATTCATTCCGTAGTTTTTGAGTTTTCGGTCTTCTTTTTCTTTTATAGATAATGGGTATGTCAGGCCTCGACCTGACTAGATGTTAGTGGTTTTTCAATTTAGGGACTTGAAGATTCATGTTGTTGGTCGAGAATGTCAAGTGTGGCCTTACTGGCTTTGTCATTAGATTATGCTTATAAGATTGTGGCATGGATAGCATTACATTTTTTTACATTTCAAATTTTTTTGTTGAATGTTATTGATTTGATGTGGACCCAATAGCCCACTTGCATTGTTTGATTTGGTTTCACTTGGTTTGCTCGATCAAGTGAGGCACTAGGTGCCAGTCAGGACTCTTTCTTTCATAATGACCCTTATAGTCATCTTCATGTTTTTGTGTGGTTTGACAATTTTGCCCCTATACATAGCTCCTATGTTATGTTTTTATGTGATAGGATGGGAGACACTTCCCAAGGTAGTCGGGAGAGTTTTGAGTGAGTTTTTCCTATTTTGGAGCTTTTGTGTTAAAAGGGTTAAATTCAGTTAACATTCTCGGAAAATGGGCTTGGATTGGAAATTTGTCAATTAGCTCTAGAGCGTTGAGTTTATTCTAGTAGGACCCTTGGTTAGAATCCTATAGTGGTCAGGTTGATTTTGTACTTCATGGTTATTTTTTGGTTTCTAATTATTTTGGTGGTAGTGTTGACTTCGGTCAACATTTCATCAAGACAACATTCATTGGTTGATTCATCTTGTTGAATCCAGAATATCGTTTATAATTGGGTAACATATTTGATTTGCATTTGAAGGATCCTAGATGAATTCTAAGGTCTATTAAAGACTTGAGATTTTTTATCCTAAGATGTTGATACAACTGCTCCCGCGAGAGCTTGGCTAGCTTCAAAGGATATGCTCCTACAATGATGGTGTTGCTTCATTGATATCAATAGCCTTCACTGCTACAGAGCCTTTTCGCTCCAGCGAGCTTGTGCTAGCGAGCTTTTATCCACTCCGGTGGAGTCGGAGGAAAGGTTGACCTTTGCTCTTGCGAGCCTTTTCCCGCTCTAACAATGTTGCACCTGCGACCAATGGTCCACAGGTGTGATGAACCCTGATACTTTTAAGTCTCATCACCCTTCTAATTCCATATCAGTGTGCTCCCATTTTTTGTCCATTGTCGAGTTCATGATGAGGAGATTTTTGCTCATTTTTGTCCATTTTCTTCTCATTTGCCATCTATTGCATATTATAACTTTTATTCTGCGTTTTGTTCTTGATTTGAACCTCAAAATTCCCTTACTTTCAAATTCTTCAAAGTAAGCTTTTGAACAATTTGAGGTATGAATTGACTTCTATTTGCACATAACTTTGGGTCATGTGATCCTCACCTTGAGGGTAACATAATAATGGAGTTAATTCTTCATTTTATCATCGATCTCCAAGGGTCAACTTTTGACCCATTCTATGGTATAAAATTTTAATATCAATATGGATATCATTATTCCCGTATTGACGTATAATTTCTGTTTTCAATAGCATGACAGTGGCATGAGGATTTTCTGAAAGAAAAAGTTTTAAGTAGTAGTTCGAGTGCGATTTCGACTTTAAGGTAGGTTACAACTTCCTTCTTTAGACTTAGAATAGTTAGATCTTCTATAAATTGACTTGCATGATTGTTAGAAAGGTGTTAGAATGAATTTAGGCTATATTGATTCTTTATTATGATTTGGCCATTTTTGGGAGTTTAAACTATTAGCCTAGCCTTAAGCCTTAGTTCAGGTTGATTTTTTCCTTAGCTTTGACTAGTATAGAATCCTTACAATGCTCTTAGGGGATTTAGGATTTAAACTTAGTTCTAGATGTTGTAAGTTTCTTGTTAGAATATTTAGGTGTTTTCTTTTTGTGGTTTTGGCTTCATCTATGGTATTGTGATGGTGGGCCTGAGGCCTTGGATTTGGACAAACAAGAAATCCTTGTTAGTACCATTGTACTGTGGAGGGTTTCTACCCTATTTGATTGTGTGATATGAATATGTTAAGGATTGATCTAACTGTGAATGGAATACATCTATATGCATTTTCTTGTGAATTTTTGGGTTTTTAAAATTACAGGCCTCAGTTTTACTTGTTTGGGCCCCGTGGGAGTGTATTTCAAAATTACAAATGAAAATTTTGTTTTAACAAAGGATTGTGCCATTGTTATGGGATTTCAACTTTTAAAAAGAGATTTATCCTAAATTCGTTGGTCCTAAGGTTTCTTTGAAAGATGTACTATTTTCTTATTTACTCATTGCCCGAGGTGTGATTTCGGGTTTTACTTTATGATGATGAGTCTAGGGTGTGATTTTAGTTGGCCTATAGATTGAATTTCAGATCTTATTGTTTTTGCATTTGTAGTTGAGCGGCAGCATGTCTGCACAACGTCTTGGGGAGACTACAGCGGCCAACAAGGGGATTCAAAGACTTTTTACTTTATGTTTTGGCCACATATGCAATGCATCATCTCATATTGTATGTTTGTATGTGGTTGACTTGCATTTAGTGTGACTTAACCCTTGTTATTGGTATCTTCACTATCAGTACTTATGAGAATGATTCTAGTTACCTGTTACTTCATAGTGTTAGCACTATCGTGCCCCTTATATTTATACAGTTTCTTTATGGGTTCAGTCAACCTACTATTCCTATTGAGTACCCTATGTTTTAAGTACTCATACTGAACTTCTGCCTCTTATTCTAATGTAACGCCCAAAACGAGACACCCTTGTTGATTTTTTATCATTCAAGGTTGTTGTTGCTTTGATCATGGTGAGCTCTTGATGTCTGGAGACTTGCTACCTTTCTTCTTTATTATGTTATTTATATTTTGTATTTTGTGAGACAAACCTATTGTATATAGCTCTATCCTTGTACTTTAAACGCTCTTGTACCAGTGCCACTAGACTTGAAATTCGTTCTTGTATATATTTGTCTTTCCTGGTCACTTTTAGGCCCTTGTTGTATATTTTGTACTCTTTGTACATATCTATGATATGGTCCCCTTATTATTTTATCATTGCTTTTGTGTTAGTTATATTCTAGCTTTGTTTATCGCGTGCTAGTTGGATTTTGGCTTACCTACTAGGAGTTTATGATAGGCGCCATCATGATTCGATTTCGAGTCGTGGCAGTTTTGTAGAGTGCCAAATTTGTAATTAGTGTAAAGATATGTCATAGGAATTAAGCTTACACATTGTGTCTAGTAGAGTCTTGTTTACGGGTATATTGTGCACTACACTCAATATTAGGAGGCTAAAAGACAAGTGTCTTAATTTGAATTTATGACAAGTGTCTCTTATCCAAATAAGAACTTGAGAAAAATGGAGAAAAAAATAAATGGAGCATAGCCAAATGTCACAGACTTAGAGTTCTCACTAAAGCTCTGTGCGGCTCTTCACGACTTACTCACTATCTTTCAAGATCTTGTAAGCTCAAGAAAGCTCTTTATTCTAAGATCGCTAAAAGAATGAAAAGGAAGACTTAGAGAATTTTGGAAGAAGGCTTATATTGCTTGGAAGAATGCTTTACACTTTCTTTCTTGGTTGCTTGCTTGGATGGTGCCTTGCAAATGAGGGACACCTCTATTTATACTACCTCCTAGGGACTAAAATGCAATTAATATTTACTTTGCAAGTCCCTAAACTATTTACACTTTGGTCCCTCCCTAGAATCTTCTACTAATTCTAGGAAATTCTAAAGCTTTCCAAGAAAATATCTAGTCCCTCTTCAAGAATTCTCTACACATTCTAGAGAATTCTAAGGCTTTCTTGGAAACTACCTAGGACCTTCCATTGCCTTCTAAGTTATTCTAGAGAATTCTAGGGAATTCTCCTGCCTTCTTGAATAATCTAAAGGATTCTAGAGTCTTCTGAAAACCTCTCCACAACTCTAAACCCTTCCGCCCCTATTCGAACACAAAATTTCACTGTGATATGGCGGGACGTGACACTCTCCCCCACCTATTGATGCGACGACCACGTCGCATTGCTGCTACATCGTCATCCGAGCCTTGTGCGTGCACGACCAATAGTCCATTAACTCGATTAAGGCCCTTGCGCAATGCCTTCAACGTTTTCCATATCACTTCTAGCTCGGACTTATGACCTACCTCCTTCCTAGGAGGCAAGCACCTCGGCGGCTTCTTTGGCATCACGGCATTATTCCTTTCTGGAACCTACTCCGTGCGTAGGCGTGGTGGCAGGGACCCTTTTGCGCCATTGTCTTCTTTCGGACTTGCAATGATGGCTCTATGCGTCAACTCCTTCTTCTTAGGGCCTCTTATGAGCTGTAGGGATGTTAGACGGACTTGTCCTTTCGTCTTCGGTACCTTAACTAGGGGCACCATACATGATCTTCCTTGCTCCATGACTAGAAGTCGTTGGAGGTAAGGGTCGATCACCACGTGGCACTGCTGGAAGAATTCCTGCCCAAGAATTACTGGTCTTACCTTGCCACTCGCCTAGCGTGATGCTCACTCCATGTGCGACTCCGCTCACAGGAGTCGGGGGTGCATTGATCGTCTTGAGTTGGGCTTTACTTGGACTGTAACCCAGGCCCAACCTTGTCGTTGCCGTCTTGGTCATGATATTGACCTCTGCACCCGTGTCGACCATAGCACGCGCGGGTCCCATTTATCATAATGTCGACATACTGCGTGTCGTATCCTCTTGGCTTCTCTGGCTGCTTCGTGATGGCTCCGCATAGTCCTATCGAGCCTAACTGTGTTGTCTCTACGCCTTGTCCTTGCTCATGTGCGTCTTTCACTTTCCGCTCTCGTAGGATAGCACCAAGGCTCTTCAGTTCAGGGCACTTTGCATAGCCATGAGGCCCATTACATATGTAGCAACCACCTTTGTTGGCAACCTCTGTCTTCCTCTCCGTGTTGCCATGACGTCCAGACTTTTTTTCATCGAACTTGTAGGTATCATGATTCTTGGGATATGGCCGCTGCTCTTCGCCTTTGCCACGATCTCCCCCACTATGGTCATGACTACCTCTCATCTCTTCTCTTCTGGCTCTATCGGGCTTCTCCTGCCTGAAGTTTGTCAAAGCTTCGGCCTGCATGATGGCTTTGTCTATGGTCCTGATTTGCCGACGTTCCAACTCCGTCCTGGCCCAATTTTGCAACCCATCCATGAAGTGGAACAACATATCATCATCCGTGAGGTTAGGAATTTGAAGCGTGAGGGTAGTGAACTCCTGCACATATGCGCGGATATTGCCCATTTGCTTCAGCTCCCTAAACTTGTGTTTCGCCTCATAGATGACATTGTTAAGGAAGAAGGCTTTCTTGAACTCCTCCCGGAATTGCTCCCAGGTGTTGATGTGCATGTCCCCTTCCCTATCTCGGCCTCCTTGCGCTCCACCATAGCATGGCCATCTCCAAAAGATACAACATAACGGTGTTGACCTTACTCTCGTCACTCTTCAGCCCGTTGCACTTGAAGTAATTCTCCAAATACCAAAGGAAATTCTCCACTTCTTGCGTGTCACGGACGCCTTTGAACATAGGTGGCTTGGGAGCCTCGACCCTGGCCTCCCTATCTCGGTCAAGCGACGATGATCCTCCAGCTGCCACACCTTCCTTGAGGGCTTTCATCTCGGCCTTCATGGTCTCAATCATGCTCAACGCCTCCATGAGCCGACACTCCAAGGAAGTGATAGCCTCCTTCATCTCAAACTCGGCCCGATGACGTCCCTCTAACTCCTTACAGATGTTTTCGGTCTCCTCAAGGGTGAAGTCTTCGAGAGTCTTGAATTTGCCATCGGCCACGTTCATGCGCCGGCCTAATATCTCCACGGCCTACCTTGGCACTTCAACCCTTGTGACCCACTCTTCTCCTGCGGTGACGTCAATGGCCTCCTCGCCAAGTTCCTCGTCACTTGCTTCGGTGGTTAAGGGTGGATGAGATGTTAGTGCCTCGCTTGGTGTGGGATCCAACAACATTTCTTCATGACTCTTTTGGGGCTTCTTTCCCTTGCGGTTCTTCTTTCCACCTTCCGAATGGACGTTGGTGGTGCTAGCGGCGTTTACGTCTCCTTCGGTTGTCATTCCCTTAGTATCAAACTTTCGCTCTAATACCACTTTGTCACGGACTTAGAGTTCTCACTAAAGCTCTGTGCGGCTCTTCACAACTTACTCACTATCTTTCAAGATCTTGTAAGCTCAAGAAAGCTCTTTATTCTAAGATCGCTAAGAGAATGAAAAGGAAGACTTAGATCATTTTGGAAGAAGGCTTATATTGCTTGGAAGAATGTTTTACACTTTCTTTCTTGGTTGCTTGCTTGGATGGTTCCTTGCAAATGAGGGGCACCTCTATTTATACTACCTCCTAGGGACTAAAATATAATTAATATTTACTTTACAAGTCCCTAAACTATTTACACTTTGGTCCCTCCCTAGAATCTTCTACTAATTCTAGGAAATTCTAAAGCTTTCCAAGAAAATATCTAGTCCCTCTTCTAGAATTCTCTACACATTCTAGAGAATTCTAAGGTTTTCTTGGAAACTACCTAGGACCTTCCATTGCCTTCTAAGTTATTCTAGCGAATTCTAGGTAATTCTCTAGCCTTCTTGAATAATCTAAAGGATTCTAGAGTCTTCCGGAAACCTCTCCACAACTCTAGACCCTTCCGCCCCTATTCGGACACAAATTTTCACTGTGATATGACGGGACGTGACACAAATCTCAATTTTTCATCTCCAACTGCAATTGCTGTAAAAATATGGTCAACAACATTGAAATAGTGTGTTTGTCGGAGGAAAAATGATACTAAAAGAGATTTATAATCATGCTAGAACAAATAAATTTAATTCAAGAAATACCTTTCGAAGCTCTATGTTTAAGTAAATTTGTAAATTTAACTCCAATTCTATCTATTTTTGCAATGATCCCAAATTAGTCATGTGTGTCATTCTTCCTTTAGGTTAGAAAAAGACTTGTATATCCATCACATTTTTATTTGACTGAAACCTAGACAAAAATAAATTTGTTTTCTTTTCTGTCAAAAAATAAGATTATGAATCCCAGTTAAATAGAATATAGAAAAAACTACAAAATTAATCATTGAGACTTTCTATCATAATTATAATTCGAAAATATAATTTAATATCATAATAAATTACAAATAATCGCACCATATATTTGTTCTCATGTTAAGGTTAGAGTGAAGTGTCAATAATACACCTAAATTTTTTATCTCATGTTTTTGTGTTTCTGTCACGCCCCGAGCCTACACCCTGGGCGGGACCGGCACTCGGAGACCATTGTTGGCCCCAAGCGAACCCTTGGTCTGGCTTTCTTAACTCAGCAGAAACTCAACTCAACAGCATAACTCAATGCAATGGAAGGTTATAAAACAACCAACTAATAAAAATCTGGCCAAAACAGCAACTCGAGTCTCAAAATAGAATATTTACATATATATATACACAAAAGAGAGACTCAAACTAACTGACTGACTGTCTATGAAGCCTCTAAAATATTGAGATGGATGTTGGGACAGACCTCGCAACATCCTAATAAAACAAAACTTAAGAACATAAATAACTGAGTCCTCCGGAATGCAAGGAGGCTCACCACTGACTCTGGAGTGCTCAGCTGGATCAACGGCGTACTGGATGCTGATCCTGGGTACCTGCGTCTTCATCATAAAACGATGCAGACCAACTGGCATCAGTACATGAATGTACGAATAAGCGAGCTGGACCGCTAAACAACAACTTAAGCTTGAAAGGAATACAAAAGAGAACTTACCTTGGCTCTATTCAACTTATGAATAAATGAACTCAATATAAAGCAATGAGACACATGCAATATATATATAGCTTATAAAACTATTTAAAACATAACGTAAAAATCATATTTATAATATCATGAAAATACCATGCTTGCTCTCAAAGTCTACTTGTGCAATGCATGAATGAAGTCTCATACCCCCATTCATACTAAGCAGAACTTATCGAGGAACCAAGCTCTTTCTACTGCTGTGGGAGTTTCTCTAACCGATAACCACCACTATGAAACTAAGTGGTGATACAACGTTTTACCTCACGTTGCCCAAGGACCATCCTATACCTTGCCGTGATATAGGACCTTATTATTGCTTAGTGGATCCGCTAGCTTAACTTTCGTGGTCATCTAAAAAGTATGACCCGAGAAATCCCATGTTGGCTACATGGTTCTATGGGGGCCGTATGTTCTTTGAACGCTCCCCCAATTCGGTGCTCAAGACTACTCCCAAAAATACTTTAGCTCATAAGTGTTTTAAACACATCTTTCTTTAGTTGAGATAATTACTTAAAACTTAGCCCGAAGGCACTTGAAAACTCTTTCTAAAAAGAACAAATCAAAACCATATTTTTAATATGATCATTGATGACTCGGGATATTCATATTGCTTAAACATTGATGGTATATCTAGAGACCATACTATTTAAACATTGATGACATACTCGATTTGTCATACTAATCATATTTTAGAAACTCTTTTGC
>NC_064293.1:11580703-11583827 GCF_019186545.1 Solanum stenotomum
CAATGTCCATAGAAAGTTGCTAGACATTTTTATCCCTTTTTAAAGACTTAATTTGTTATTCTATATTTAATCATATCATATTGTATTAGCTTTTCTCATCAACGTCGAATTACAAGTTCACCATTGCAATAAATCAAAATATTATAAAACATTTAATTAAATATTATACAATCATATTTTAATTACTTGAAGGTTGAAATGCAAGTTCAGCACAGTACAAAATTTACGACCCTTCATTGAATTAAAATCAAATTAAATAGTAATGTTTAAATAACATAAATAGTGAGTAAATAAAAAAAATCAACAATCATATTTTAATCCTCCACATTCAATTCTCCTGAAATGTGTGAAACTAATTTATTCGCCCATTACGTACTTTTGTAAGTAACTTCTTACACAAATGAGAAGTTGAACAATTTCTTCCTTAATGAGACAATTTTATTTTTTCACCTATTATGAGCATATGTAATGTAACTTACACATATTTTTTTCATCTAAAAAACTTCATTTATAACAATATGAATTACCTCAATTATTACTGCTAATTAATTTAATTCTTCTTCTTCTCTCCTATTAATTGTTTTTCACAACGTTCCACATTCCTTGTTATTTTCACAATATTTTATTTATCTTCATTAAATGATTTATCATAAATACTTCTGCACATGCATATTTTTTTGAAAGTGTAACAATTTTTTGAGAAACTGAAAAGTTAGTCCAATCAAACTGACTTGATATATTTATTGTTTACAATTAATGTAAACTCATGAAAAAAAACTCACATCTATGGATTTGTGATGGGTTTTCAATCTAAAACTCAACATGTAGTAATTCATTTCTTAAGGTGGAGTGATTTGGATAGCAAAACAAGAAACTGTTGTACCAGTAAGAATTTTGACTAACTCAATTATTTCTAATTTTTTGTTTTTATTTTCTTTTTTCTTTGAAGAACATATGAATTGTTACCAAGTATGTAGGTCACTGTTATCTTTATATTTTACTACTTTTATTCTGTGTTGCTTGTATTTCGCCAAATGTTCACGTGATTTCTTAGCATATTTTATTTTAAATTTTCTTGTCACCTTTAGCCTTTAACCAATCAGTTCTATAAACTAAAACTTCAGGCAAGAAAATAAACTTCAGGCAAAAAAAATGTTGTCATTGCAAGGATACTTTCATATGTCAAAATGAAATTTCTATCAATCATAAAACTTTTTTCTATCAGACAGTACATTTATAATTAATTCTAATGATTCTATATAATTTAGTATGCGATACACGTGCAATGCACGTGTACAGAACTAGTTATTTTAAACAAAGAAAAACTACTCCACCTCATCTATCCCTCGCTCTCTATTTTTTTTTATTTTCTTTAACATTCTTCTCATTTTGTGTTAGATATATACATATCTTTTTAGAAAAGTGTCTTTTTACTTGTGTACCGAATATAACACAAATCGGAATTTTATTTTATTTTTAAATCTAGCGGCAAGTAGAAATAACTTTTTAAAAACATATGTATATGTCTACAACAACACGAGAAAAAAATTGAGAGCTAACGGTTAAGGGGTGAGGTATGGAATATTTTTTAAAAAAAAATAAAAATAATATCTAAATTTATTTTTTTGGAGGGGGACGTGGTTTGGGGATGAAGTAAGAATTTTTTTTAAGAAAATTAAAAAAATAAAAATAAAAATTGTGGGTCGGGGGTTGGGGGAGAGGGGTGTTGGGGGGTTGCAGTTGGAGGAGGTGTGGGGAGTAGGGTAAGAAAATATTTAAATTCTATTTTTATAATTTTCTTTTGAGATAATGATACTTTAATCTTTAACTTTTAAACAATATTAATAATTTATTTAATTTTTGTCCATATGGAATGTCATGTGACAATTCTTTTTAAATAAAAGAGAGTGTAATATACACACCATCAAGAGAATGTAATAAATGAGAGAAGTGTGTTTCTCAAACTAATGAGTGATGATTTATGTGTGTTTTTGACACTTCTCCCTTCCAATAGTTCAAGTATGAAATTACAAAAAAAAAAAAACGAGATAATTTAGGTGTATTTTTTATACTTCTCCCTTATGTTTACTATACCATGACAATTGGGAACAACATAAAAGGTGTGTTTGGTAAGAAGGAAAATATTTTACTAGAAAATGTTCTCCTTGGAACATGTGGATTTCTGACTTATTTTCTCATGTTTAGTTGGTGAATAGAAACTATTTTTTTAGTGTTTGGTTTGTGAATGAAAAACATTTTTAAAACAATATCTATTATTTTTTATTAGGCAGTAGAAAATAATTTTTTACCCGGAAATCAACCTCGATAATGATCTAGGACATGGCCCCGACACGCGAACTAGGAAACAATTCCAACGACAAATTTGAAATCCGACCCTGAGATCTGACCCAGGACCTGACCCTCACTTTCGACTCGAGACCTAACATTCAAATTGGGACATGATATCCGACCCAACACCTGACCTTGACACCTGAACTTGAATACGATCCATCATTCCGGATTTTGACTTCGACACTCGACTTGACACCCGACTTCCAAATCAGGATCTGAATCCGAAAACAACAATCGATGGAGACCCAAGATTCGACTTTCAAATTGGAATTTCGACCTTGACTTCCAAACCGGGATCCAATCACACCCGACTTGAAAACTAACTTTCAAATTGAGATTTAAATTATTATTTTAAAAAAAAAAACAAAATTTTGAATTTGTTTTGTGTGTGTGTTGGGGGGAGGGGGGCTGGTAGGGGGGGTAATAAAATAAAAATTTGAAAATACTTTTCAAAAATAAACTTTTAAATCAAAAATATTTTTCTAAAACAAACTTTTAATTATATTTTTTGGGGGGAAGGGAGTTGATAGGGGGTGGGGTAATAAAATAAAATTTTTAAAATTTGAAAATAATTTTTCAAAAACAAACTTTTAAATTTATTTTTTTTGGGGGGGTGCTAGGGGGGTCGGGGTAGGGTTAAAAAAATATATTTTTAAAAAACTGAAAATATTTTTCAAAAAGACAAAAACAGACTTTTAAATTATTATTTTTGAGGGGGTGGTATGTTGGGAGGGGTTGGTAGTGGGTAGGGGTAAAAGATGGAGTGGGGTAA
>NC_064293.1:11583963-11624516 GCF_019186545.1 Solanum stenotomum
GGGTCAACTCAAATCGATCTAATGCACTTAGGCAATCAAGACACTTAGATTCAACACACTTTACTTTTTCACTCACGTTCCAGATTAACTCTAGACACGCATACGAAAGTAGAACACACAAACACATTACAGGAACAATCCCCAACTTTCTATTTAACTCGCGTCACAAAGAAGCACACAAATAGTATAGCCTTACAAAATTCGACCAAAAGACATGTTGCTTAAGACTAGTGTGCTTGTGCTTCTAAATAGGCCACAATGCCCAATCACATGTCAGGCACATGCCCACAAATTCAATTGACAAGCCCAACTGATAAGCCAAATTCAAAATTTAAACAAGTCTTATATATAATGCTCATAAGTCTCCAACGGCTAGAAACTGTCAATTTCGCCTAACTTCATATGCGTGTGCGAGGCACACACGGGCAACCTTCAGCTTTGGCGCAAAAATCTCCTTCAACTGCCCAATCTCACGTCTGCCCATGTGTCAGTCATGTGCACTGGTCCTGCCTCCCCCAGCTTGTCATTGGGGTCCAATCTCCTCAGATGTTGCCCTTGCCCAGCACTTAGGCTTCAAAACTTGTTTAGCCACGACCTTGTCACTATCACAACTTCTCCTTGCCTTGCCTTAACCTGCTCAGCCCTTGTCATGCCTTAGTCACGTCTTACCTCACATGCCTTAATTTTTCCAGCCCTTGTCATGTCTTGGCCACACCTTGCCTTGCATGCCTTAGTCACGTCATTGTCAAGGTCTTCTTTTATTTGAACTTAACCTTGATTGAAGTCGTTGGGCCTTGACTAGGCTCGTCATGTAAATCCCTAGTCAAGTCAAAGCCGCTCGAACCATCAAGCCGAGGGTATAACAGTAGGGTAGACACGAGTTGTACGGGGTAAAAAAATAGAAAATTTTAAAATTTGAACTATTTTTCAAAAATAAATTTTAACTTGTTAATTTTTTTATTTATTTTTTTAATTAGGGGGAGGGGCTGGTTTCGAGGTAGGGGGCGGGACAGACAAAATAAATTGATTTTTAAAAAAAAAAGAAATTTTAAAAATTTAATTTTTTTTTAATGTGGAGAGTTGGGGTAAGAAAAAATATTGTAATTTGAGATTGGAGGAGAGTTTTGAAAAATGTTTTCCTTAATATTTGAAGAGATGTCATATTTTCCTTAAATTTAAGGAAAATAATTTGATTTGAAAAATATTTTCCAAAACATTTAAGATGAAAAAATTGGAAAACATTACCAAACACACCCAAAAGACAAAGTCCACTTCAACATAGAATATTAAACATGATTAGTTTTGACTGTTAAAGTAGCCGTCCCTACTCTTGTGCTCCATTGCTGGTCTTTACTTTGATTCTACTTGATCAAAGAAGAAAATGTCTCATCAGTTCGTTCATCATGTATTTTTAAGTTTCAGAAGCAAGACCTTTGGAGATCATCTTCATACAGGTTTGTTAAATGCTGGTATCCCTTCATTCAGACCTGATGATAAAGAGCTTGATAAAAATCTGCAGAATTCAATTCAAGAATCAAGAATTCTAATAGCTATCATTTCAAAAGACTATGCTTCTTCATACAGATGCCTTGATGAACTCACCCATATGATTCAAACCAAGAAAGCTTTTGGAAATTTTCTTCTCCCTGTATTTTATGATGTAGATCCATCAGATGTGAGGAAGCAGAAAGGGAGCTTTGAAGAACCTTTCTTTAACTTTAAAAAGAGATATAAAACAGAGAAGGTGGATCAATGGAGGGCTGCTTTAAGAGAAGTTGCTGATTTGGGAGGAATGGTCTTACAGAATCAAGCTGATGGGTAATATTTTTCTGAATAAAATATCTGTTTATCTCATTCAATTCTTGTTACTAAATTGTAAAACTATTTCAGATCTGAGTCGAGGTTTATACAAGAAATTGTGAAGGTGGTTGTAGGAAAACTGAGACGTACTGTATTAAGTGTTGATCCCCATCCGATTGGAATAGATTCTCGAGTCAAAGAAATTAATTTGTGGTTACAAGAGGGATCCAATAATGTAGATATTCTTGCAATACATGGTATGGGAGGTATTGGCAAGACTACAATAGCCAAAATAGCTTATAACCTGAATTTTGATAGATTTGAAGGCAGTAGCTTCCTTGCAGATGTTAGAAAAGTTTTAGAAAAGTATGATGGTTTAGCTCGTTTACAAAGACAACTTCTTTCGAATATTCTTGGGAAGAATGTTGAAAAGATATATAATGTTAATGAAGGGTCTGTCAAGATTCAAGAAGCCATCAGCTGCAAAAGAGTTCTTCTTGTTCTTGATGACATAGACAACATAGAACAGCTAAATGCGGTACTTGGTATGAGGGATTGGTTTTATCCAGGTAGCAAAATTATAGTAACAACGAGAAATGGTCACTTATTAAGTTCTACTGAAGCATGTAGATGTAGGATGTATAAGCTAAAGACTTTGGATGCCAAAGAATCACTTCAACTGTTCAGTTGGCATTCATTTCGGGATGAAACCCCCCCGTTAGAATATATGGATCTTACGATAGATGTTGTACATCATTGTAAAGGAATTCCGTTAGCTCTTAAAGTGTTGGGTTCGTCTCTTGGTGACTTAAGTATAGAGATTTGGGAAAGTGCATTAAGGAAATTGAAAGCTACTCCAGACAGTAAAATCCTTGAAAAACTAAGGATAAGTTACGAATGTCTACCAGATGATAATGTTCAAAACCTATTCCTTGATATTGTCTGTTTCTTTGCTGGAAAAGACAAAGATTATGCAGTAACAATACTTGATGGATGTGGTTTCTTTTCAGTCGTTGGCATTCAAATTCTTGTTGACAGATGCCTATTGGCAATTGAACATAACAAACTGATGGTGCATCAATTACTTCAAGACATGGGAAGAGAAATTATTCGGGAAGAATCCCCTTGGGAGCCTAGTAGTCAAAGCAGGATTTGGAAACACAAAGATGCCTTTAACATATTTCAGGGGAAGACAGTAAGAAATCTGAATCTTTGATTTTTAACGAGCAATCATCCATATCTATGTGCCTTAATGTATGATTTTCGTTATCATGTAGGGTACTGAAAGGATCCAAGGTCTAGTTCTTGACATCCGGATGCTGAAGGAGGTAGAATATGTCGGGCAAAAATTGAACGGAAATGATGTTGAGCACTGGCAATTTGAATGTCCTGCAGATGTGAGATCACTGAGAATGACTGATGCAAACTCACAAGGGAGACAGAGTTTAACTGTTCTCGAGCTGTTCAGAAATGTCTTTTCAGAAACTTCAAATGATATACTGTTTGAAATTGATGCATTTTCAAGAATGAAGAAGCTGAGAATTCTACAGCTTACAGAAGCAAAATTCACTGGTAGCTACCAATGGTTTCCGAAGAGTTTAAAATTGCTTCATTGGCGTGGATTCTTTTTGAAGTCCATTCCAAAGGATTTTCCTTTGGAGAGCCTGGTTGCTCTCGATATGAGGAGAAGCAGATTGCAACAAACCTGGGAGGGAACTAGGGTAAATCTTTTAACTTCAGTTTTAGCATTGACGGTAGGAAAGTTGATAGTATGTTAATAAACATGATGTACTTGTTATTGGCTATTGCAGAAGCTCAAGTTATTAAAAATTCTCAATCTTAGTCATTCCCATTTCCTAAGAAGAACTCCTGATTTTTCCGGGCTTCCTAATCTGGAAAAACTCATTTTGAAGGATTGCGTAAGATTGTTCCATATTCATGAATCAATTGGACATCTACAGGAACTTGTTCTCTTGAACCTGAGAGACTGCAAGAGTCTATCGAATCTTCCAAGAAGCTTTTGTAAGCTCAACTCCTTGGAAACACTTATCATTTCTGGCTGTTCTGGACTTGCTCTATCAACAATTGATCTAGGAAATCTGGAATCTTTGAAAACCCTTCATGCAGATGAAATTAATTACGATCACGAGAAATCATGGGTTGCACTCTGGCAATCTTGGTCATCCAAATTAAGAAAATCCCCTGATTATGACAACTTTTCACTATATTCTTTATCAAGTTCACTGGTTAGCTTAAGTCTGGCAAGATGCAAGCTAACAGATGATGCTCTATCACTTGGTGTTAACAACCTCTTCTCATTACGCCATTTGAATCTAAGTGGAAACCTGATTTCTAACCTACCACAGAGCATCACAAATCTAAGTATGCTTCAGGACCTTTGGCTAGATGCGTGCCCGAACCTCCAATCACTCCACAATCTTCCTTCAAGGCTCATCAAGCTGAAGGCAACAGAATGCACATCACTAGAAAGAGTTACAAATATGCCAAGCCTATTGGAGATTCATACATTATTCTTGGATGTTAGAGGCAGTGAGAAACTAACTGAGATTCCTGGATTGTTCAAGCTGGAGCCAATAAATTTTTTTGAAGAGGAAATGGTGAACACTCTGAACCATCTAAACCTGGATGATATACAAAATGCAGAAGTGGAACTATTTAACAGGCTTACCAACACAAAAAAGAAATATTCAGTGCAGGTAAGCGTTGTCTGTCAAATGAATTTCATCTGTCTTGTAAGCTTCTTTCCTACTAAAACCACCCCGACAATTAACAAAACATGTTTCATAAGAAAGAACGAGAAATCTCCTATGTCAAAATTTTCATGCTGAATATTTCTTTTTCCCATAGGGACTCTATGAGTTTGGCATCTTCAGCACTTACTTTCCTGGAAGTGAGATCCCAAGTTGGTTCAGCATGAAGGGTGAAGAAAGCTTACTGACTCTGAAAGTGGATTCTCTTACTAATACAAAGATAATAGGACTTAATATCTGCATTTTATATTCACGTTCCAATCATCAAAAATCTCGCTGCTGGGAAGAAAACCAACTTGGGAACTGGTATTCTTTTTTCATCAAACTGAATAATTTGTCCAAGGGTGTCAAATGGATTTATGCCCCAACATTCATAGGCATTCCAGGACCAAATGAGAACTTGACATTTTTATGCCAGTGGAAATTGGGAAAGTACCTTGAAGCAGGTGACGAGATTAATGTCTCAATAATAGGGTGGAGTTGTACTTTTCAGATGAAAGATTTTGGAGTTAGCCTTGAGTGTGAGACAGTAGAAACAGATCTATCCGTAACATCAAACGAGTTTGCAATTAAAAGTAGTGATCCTAGTGCTTATCTATCTGGACACTGTGTCATGGAAAGTTATATGCCTGTGTATCAGCTAGCATGGAATCATTACTGCTTTTCTCACCCAGACTACTTTTTGTTTAATGGCCACCAAAGGAAACAAGCAGCAATGAGGTTGATTTTGTACCAAAAGTTATTCGAAGATTTTGTGCAAAGTAAGTAGTACAGGTTTAAGGTTTATAAGCTTTCTGTTTCCCACAGTCTTTCTTGTTACTGATCAGTAACATGCTTTCATGAAGGTTCTATAGATGCTGGAACAGAAGATGATAGTGACATTGATATCTATCATGAGAAATATGCTGAGGAGGCTGCCTTGGCAGAACTAGAAGATGACATGGAATGGCCTTGGTAAAGAGCGAGGACTGGAGCAACTAGGGTGCAGCGATCTTAATTAATATTGGTTTAGTTGGCTATTACATGATTGACAAACTATTAGTAGAGTACAAAACGGAAAAGGTGAACTACCAACAGGCAATAAAGAATCTTACTTCAAAAAGCTATATTTCATACACTTTCATGTATAAAAATAAACTAAAAACTAAACAAAATCTGGCAAACTGCACTAAATATAGCCAACCATAAAATCTTCATGGCAAACTGCACTAAATAAACCAATACATGAAATGAACATCTAAATTATTGTGGAACCAAAACAAGAGCCAACCATGGAACCAAATGTTGATGAAATGACCACAACTGCACTACCATTCCAGATTTGAGGTTATTCCTTTCTACTACTTGCATCCAGTCGTTCAATAACACATAACTTGAGCTGTTACTCATGTCCCATTTTGCCAAATGAATCTTTGTTTCTTCAAGTGAAGGCTCAATCAAGTTGAACTGAATCCTGTTCTTTTTGTTAGACACAATATCTTTCGTCTCCAATACCATTTTCTGTTGTGGTGTCAAGAAATCCTTATCCTCCACTTAGTTGACGGGGATTGACAGATGCATATGCTTATAACTCAAATCTGTATCATAAAGAACTTTCTGAATTACGAGTCTCACTTCAGTAATCTGAACCCCCATTCTTGAAATCTTCTCCTTCAACTCATCTGGCAAACCTGGAGAATCAATTATTGGTTTAATCTTTCTTCTCTTTTTCGCTCTTTCTTCCCGTTTACTCTGTTTTTCATCCAACAGAATTTCAGTCTTCTTTTTCGCCATGGAAAGGTCTTCATCAACTATTTCGTCTGTTTTGCGTTTAAGAGTGGTTCGAAACTCGAGACCCTTTTCCTGTGACGGGATAACAGTAGGAGGCTTCTTTCTAGTGAAAATTTTGCTTCTTTTAGCCCTTGGCAAAAGATAGTAGTAGTGATCAACAGAATGTTCACACATATATGGATTCTTTCTAAAGGCTTCATCTTTCTCATGCTCTTCATCATCCATACATTCGGAATCAGTAATGCACGACTCCTCTTTCGACCCACCACCATCATCTTCCTTTAGTATTCCCATGGAAAAAGAAAATCTCCAGTAACAGAGATAAATGGAAAAACTATTAGAAAGCAATAGCTTCAACATTGGGAATTCTTGATTTCTTGGACACGCTAGTAAATCTTCCAAAAATAATATGCTTATACTTCACCTGTTTCTTTTCACGTAACTTTTTTTCATGGAATACAAAAATTTCTATATATTTTAAGGAATTTTTGCTCGTAAACATTTATGCTCTTAAAATCGTGTTCTTGACCACTAAAATGCACCATCTTTCCGCCTACTCTCCCAACATATTCCCTAACCCCATCAGCTTTAGGGTTGTTTGATACCTGGATATAGTTATGTAAGTATTAGTAATATATCGTTGATATATATATAACCATTTACAAATCAATTAAAGTCTCATTTGTTTAATGGAGGTCTGAATGAATGGTTCAAACATTACGCCATTAAATGTGTTTATTTCTTCTACTTAAAAATCTCTTAATCGGTCTGGAAAGGTCTGAAGACACAATTTTATTCTCATTCAGACTCTTTTTATTCTCATTCAGACCCTTTTAAAGACACTTTTATTTTCGGGAAAAAAAAAATATATGCTCCATATTGTTTTCTTTTAAAAAAATCCCAGCATCCCTCATTTTCCAACTTTATTAGTTCTCTAAATTATTTCCATTAATTTTTCAATTTTTGTTCTTTCTACTTGTTTATTAAGAATTGAAAAAAAAATTATTGTAAAATTTTTATTTGATTAAAAAAGCAAAGCAACTTCATAAATATGTGTTGTTGAAATAAGACGATGATATCTTTATAAATTTGTTTAGAATCATTTGAATGTATCATGTTCATTATTTATTTTAGGAAACATACATGGACAAACACATTATAGAACATGGAGATGTTTCACCTATTATTTAAAATTAATTTGTGTTGAATTTCTTTGTAATAATTATTTTTAATAATTATAATGTATATATTTAGTCCATGTAGTTTCATTTTATTTTTATCAAACTTAAAATATTTAATTTATAATTCAAACATCTCAACGTTTGTCAAAGAATAGCATTTTTTCTAATATTTTGTTAATGTAATATTTAACTAATCTTTTATCTGAAATAATATTTATTCTGTTTACATATTAATAAATTATTTATATATTCAGATGTTTAAAAACAAACTGTCTTAATCATTCAGTGTTCAGATCTACCGACAAGATCTTAATCATTCATATGTGTATTCAGATTCATATGTCTTAATCTTAATGAAAACAAATGAGGCCTAAGTTTATAAAATCACACTTTAATCCTAACACTCTGTTTGGATCATTGTTACCCATTGTTTCATAATGTATTGTACTCTATTGTACTGTATTGTATAGTAGATACAATGTTTGGCTTGACCATATTGTTTGTTGTTGTTTAATAATATTTTAATTGTTTGGTTTGATTGTATCGTATTGTATTGTAATTTAAAATTTTACTAAAATATCCTTAATTATTCTAGGGTAGGAGGTTTGACTAGAATTAAATAGTATAAGGTAAAGGGTAAAATAGTATTTTGAAATATTATGTAAAGATATAATTAGAAAAAGAAATTAAGTAACAATGGGAACACACCAAATCGGTTGTTCCATAAAATAGGGTGTTTCATTGTTACGTAACAACGAAATTTAACAATACAATACATTTTAAGTAACAATCAAAACAAACATTGTAGGTATAGTAACGATATAATACAATACAATGGGTAACAATGATCCAAACAAAGTGTAATTCTCAACTATAACTTATTATTATTACTGTTCACACAATTTTTTAATATCTCTCTATGAAATTGCTCTCGAGTATTAACTATAATTCACCTATTAATTAATATTTGAAAATTAAGAATGAAATTGATGACTAGTTTGAGGATGGAAAAGATAGCGAAATAGGGCAAAATTTAAAATTTAAAATAGGAGGGAAACTTTTCAAAATTTTCAATATATTAATATATACAGCCCAAAATTTGTAATTACTGTAATCAAGTCCGCATTTTATTTAATCTCATTTAGCTAAATTAATATCACCAATTTTAATTTCTAGAGTTGAATGATATATACCTTCTACTCATTTCACTCCCGAAACATGAGTGTGCTCCATTTAAGGTTGCCAAGTTGGGCGCGGCCTACTCCTATCGAATTGGTATTTAGACACGATATTGAATTTAAACTGATAGTACAACTCAAAGATAACAACGATCCAAACAAAGTGTAAACAAGCAATGGATCCATCGGTGGAAGATGAAGTTTCAATAAAGGAACATTCAACATTCAGAAATTAATGCAGATCAATTGCTGCCACAATCTTTATTGATTAGCATTAATCTTTGCTGCGAAAATAAATTAATACTTTCTACTCGCAAGCTGCTATTGCTGATTTTCTGTTACAACCATTGTTTCCATTATCGGTAGCCAAAATGCAGAAGTTCGTCATTGGATGGAACTGTTTTGTTAGTATTGGGAGCTGAAATACATCATACACCCCTTGCATTGAATGGAACTGTTTCCCCATTGCTCAGTTCAAAAGAAGTATTTTTACACATGTGGTATTTTAGTTCCTATAAAAGCTGCCATACTGCGAGCTTACTCGTGATATTCAAATGGGCCTATTATCGAATGTCAATAATTGCAAATCATGGAAGGTTTCGATGAAATTCCAGAGAAGTAAGTAGATGCAAAATTTCTTGATAGAAAAAACACTAAGATGAGACCTTTAAGGATGTAGTGTATCCTTTCATGAAAACTGAGACTACTGTTTTGAGGATATCTTGATGGTTATTTTTTTACGGAGAATGGGTGTGGAATTCCAATAAAAAGCATCTTAGGATTTATGGAAGATGCTCCTAACAAAATATGAGCCAGGAAATTGTATTGATCACAATTACATCCCAAATGAGAGCATTGTGTTGAGTCTTATAGCCTCAATCTACAAAAGATCTCTTAACAAACTATGATAGCTCATCACCAATTATGAATTAACAGCCGATCAACCAACCAACTAACTAATGAAATCTTCCATTCTATCTTGACCTATAATATCAACTTGACTATGTTTACAAACACAAATATTTTGACTTGCCTCTTTTTCTCTTTAATAGAGTAATATTATATGGCAATTGTTGAATACATGATTCTGCAAATGATATTTTTTATGCAAATCCGCACTTCAAAGGAAAAAAAAAACAAGGTGTGTTGTGGCTGCTGTTTATACCACTTTCAGTAATTGGAACATTTAATAATCTTTGCAGAACGCTTGATGCAGCACTTTCTATTCATTAATGAATGAAAGCATAGAATGCGCAATTACTTGTGTATCTGGAAACAAATTTCATTGAAGCTTTGCTACTCGACACTGACGACATAAATTAGTATGTATGCAAGGGTTTCACAACTGATTGTCTGTCTGTCTATTCCTCCAGGTTCAGGCTGTGCAAAACTGCCTTGGTTGAGCAGTGAAAAGTGCAAACCAATAGAGAAAAGTGATACTATTAATTGCATTCTTTTTATTAACACTTCTGCAGCTTAGTGAAAAGCCATTTTCATTGAATACAACGGAAGATGATCTGGTGTTTTTACAGTGTAAGTAAGCTATTTGCTTGTCTATTGTTCCTTAGTTCAAGTCATATTATGAAAATATCTCTTAACACAACCCTATGTGGTTGCAACACCATCACCAAAGTCTTTGGGCCAATGGAAAGAAAGAGGTCGAGACTACTGAATCAAGAAAGTTATGCAACACAATCCTTTAAGGCAACTTAATAACACAATGCACATACGGAGCACTGTGTTTATTGTTACCACTGCAGCTGATAATAGGTAACATAGTTTCGAGTTCTGTCTTTATGCCTGAGAATCTCCTCTCTAGTTAAGAGTACAAAACAGAAAAAGTGAAGTACCAACTAAAAGTAAAGGCAATAAAGAATCTTAGTTTAAAAAGTTATATTTCATTCAAATAAACTAAAAAGGATATCTGTCAAAAACAAATACTTAAAAGAAGTTTACTACGACACTAATCCTAAACAAAAGTTGGCAAACTGTACTAAATAGTTACACATGAAATCAACGTCTAAATTATTATCGAAAGAGCCAACCATGGAACCAAATCTTGATGAAATGACCACAACTGAACTACCATTCCAGACTTGAGGTTATTCCTTTCTACTACTTGCATCCAGTCTTTCAATAACACATAATTTGAGCTGTTACTCATGTCCCATTTTGCCAAATGAATTTTTGTTTGTTCAAGTGAAGGCTCAATCAAGTTGAACTGAATCTTGCTCTTCTTGTTAGACACAATATCTCTCGTCTCCAATACCATTTTCTGTTGTGGTGTCAAGAAATCCTTATTCTCCACTTGGTTGACCGGGATTGACAAACGCAGATGCTTATAACTCAAATCTGTATCATAGAGAACTTTCTGAATTACGAGTTTCACTTGAGAAATTTGGACACCCATTCTTGAAATCTTCTCCTTCAACTCATCTGTCAAAACTGGAGGATCAATTATTGGTTTAATCTTTCTTCTCTTTCTCTCTCTGTCTTTCCATTTACTCTGTTTTTCATTGAGCAGAGTTTCAGTCTTTTTCTCTCTATCTTCCAATTTACTCTGTTTTTCATCCAACAGAGTTTGAGTCTTGTTTCTCTCCATGGAAAGGTCTTCATCAACTGCTTCCATTGTTTTACGTCTAAGAGAGATTCGAATATTGAGACCCTTTGTCTGTGACGTTGATTGAGACGGCATAACAGTAGGAGGTTTCTTTCTTCTGAAAATTCTGCTTCTTTTAGCCCTTGGGAGAAGATAGTAGTAGTGATCAACAGAATGTTCACACATAAACGGATTCTTTCTAAAAGCTTCATACTCTTCAACATCTACACATTCGAAATCAGTAATGCACGACTCCTCTTTTGACCCACCATCAACATCGTCTTCCATTAGGAAAAAAGAAGCAAATTTTCAAGAAACAGAGAGAGAGATCAACTGTTAGAACGCAACAGCTTTGATGAATGTAATTAAGAAGATGAATTGTTGATAAAGAGGGTTTATATTGTTGTCCAATCAAAGGGTTTGAGAAACAGGGGATATTTAATTTGTTAACGTTGGGGAGTTCTTGATTTCTTGGACGCGCTAAATTTACACGCTGCTTAACAAGTTTCTAAATATCATTCACTTTTAACTTAAAATCTTCCAAAATAATAATTACTTCATGATTTTGTGTTATTGGATAAATAGAATTTGGACAATGCAAAAGTATATTATAGCATATAGGCATATTGATGAAAGACATTGTTTTATAAAATATTTATAAGATTAGCAATTTTTATGCAATTAGTAACAACGATATTACTATTAATTTAGATAATGCTATCAACATTTTAAGAACCAAGTAAAGTTCATCTTTTCTTGAAATTTTCTTATTAGATGTGCTCATCATATTTATAAATTATAACGTAGTTATACAGGATGACCAAGAAATATTAATCTCTATTCTTGGTAAAATACATTTTGTTATTCTAACATCAAATTCTTGCCTCTGGAAAATTATAGACAAGAAAGATAGTACAAATAATAAATATTTACGTGAATTACAATCTTTAGACTATCTGAAATACAAAGACTTAGTCCTCCAATTCTTCTTCTCACGATCGTCAACTCAAAGGCTTCGTTTGTTCTTGAATTGATGGACTAACTTATTTATTGAATATGATCACGAATGTGGAGCTAAACACCGAGGTATGAAAATGTGTGGATTACTACATCTACCATAGATGAAGACTTATTGGTTTGCGAAAAACTTATGGATCAGCACTGGAGAAGACGGTTTCTTGATATGTAGAGGATTTGTACATCACCACCGGAGAAGAAAACAAACGCATCAAGATTTCAAATTGGATCAAATTTTGAAAAAACNGAATATGGAGAAAATATCTCAAATGGTCACTCAACTATGGATAACTTTCTCAGAAAGTCACTCAACTATGAGTAGTTTTCTCAGAAAGTCACCCAACTTTGTTTTATAACTCAAAACTCACTCAACTATGTGTATTTATTTTAGAAAGTCATTCAACTATGAATAATTATCTTAGAAAGTCACTCAACTATTGGTATTTCACGTAGAATATCACCCAACCAATTTAAATAATTTTTTCATTAAATTTTGGTGACTTGAAATTTTTATTTTAAGCTAAAATTTTAAGAAATAAAAAAGTTCATTGTAATATTTTTATTGACGTGTCCCACTAAAATTAAGTAAAATATATAATACAACAAAATTTAATACTATAGTCTATAGTTAGTAAAACAAAATTATATCTAAAGTATCAATATAAATTATAAATATAAAAACAAACAACTTAGTTACGTATTTTATATAAGAAAATTAGCTTATAATTGGATAATCAATTAATTATGTCAATGTTTGAACAATAGTTAGACAATGACGAAGATTCCAGTGTTTCTAATTATATGAGAAAAATTAGAGTAGCAAATTATGTTGTCATATTAATTGAGTGATTGCTTTAAATATTATTTTAAATGCATCCAAAATGAAGTCTTGATAAATATATATTTCTCTATAATTTTAGTGGGGTGAGTCAATAAAATGATTAAAATTGACACTTTTTTAGTTTTTAAAAATTTAGTATAAAATAAAAATCTCAAGTCAACAAAATTTAATAAAAAAATATTTAGATTGGTTAAGTAACTTTCTAAGATAACTATTCATAGTTGAGTGACTTTCTAAGATAACTATACATAGTTGAGTGACTGTTGAGTTATAAAATAAAGTTAAGTGACTTTCTGAGAAAACTATCAATAGTTGAGTGACTTTCTGAGAAATATATCTATAGTTCAGTGACCATTTGAGATATTATCTCATTGAATTTGACCACGAATGTGGAGCTAAACACCGAGGTATGACAATGTGTGGATTACTACATCTACCATAGATGAAGACTTATTGATTTGCGAAAAACTTATGGATCACCACTGGAGAAGACGGTTTCTTGATATGTAGAGGATTTGTACATCACCACCGGAGAAGAAAACAAACGCATCAAGAGTTCAAATTGGATCAAATTTTGAAAAAACAAAAACCATATCACGTATTTGAACCAACATCAAAATAAAATGGACTTGGAACAATGGTAAAGTTGTCTCAGTATGATTTATAAGTTGTCTACATCACACATCTTGAAATGTGGACCTTTGCTGAACCTGCTTATAACATGGGACCGAACTGCCTTTTTACCACCTCATCAGCATAATAACCTTATTAGAGGCTAAAGCTTGTGAAAATTAAAGTTGATTTTTTGGAGGTACAAAAACTATCTTAGATATTTAGTAGAACTTTCTAGAATTTTGTAAAGTAATATCTTTGATATTTGTACTTAAGAAAAATCTAGATAGTCTAGAATATTAGATACTTGAGGAAGATATTTGTAGAAGAGGTTAGAACAATCTAGATTCTTAGTATCTAGAATCATCCCAACACAACTATAAATAGGGGTGGCATTAGGCATTTGTATGTAACTCAAGAACAACCCAAATCAAATAGTGTTCTTCTATATCAAAGTTTTCTTATTCAAAATATTCCTTCTCCTTTCTAGCTTCTTCTTCCTTAGTTGAATCTTCCGATCTTAGTTAACGATCTTGGGCTAGCAGAAGGTTTCCCGAATTATAAAAAAAAATTCTGCTATTCTCTACATGGTATCAGAGCCTTCAACTTTCCATATATCTTTTTCAATACTTTCTCCATAAAGGTCACCATCAGCATATATAGCTCCAGGCACTGCATGTTCAGAATTTACTTCCTTGATTTCTTCGATAGAAGCTATCATATCACCAGTATGAACATCTTCAAGAGTTTCTTGCTTCACATCAATGACATCAGTGTCTTGCTTCTCCACGTGATCGACTGCATTATATTTTGAATCCTCGATCCAATCTCTTTCAAGGTTGATAGAAACCATAGCATCTATTGCTGGAGGCTTGGCTACTAAACACTTTCTCCACTCTTCTTCTTCTTCAACAACAACCTTTTGAGCCATATTACTCTCCTTGGCTCGGCAATATCTTTTTATGTGTCCTACATTACCACATTGATAGCATCTGGGAGGCTTCTAACCATAATAGTTAGAAGGCTCTTCCTTCTTTCCAGGCGAGCTTGAATTGCCATAGGATCGAGAGTGCGACATATCTCTTGATTTTCCTTTGAAATTTCTCTTGTTGGCTACAAGAGCATCTCCCTCTCCATCTTTGACAAACACAATAGCTAACTGCTTGACTAGTAATTCCTGTGATGACAACAAATTTTCAAATTCCTCTATGGATGGCTGTTGAGCCCATCCTTGAATCGACGTCACAAATAGAATATATTTAGGTTTTAACCCACGAATGACTATTCTTCTCATTCGTGCTTCAGAAATAGCCTCCTCCGGATTCAATAAACATATTTCAGAACATAAGTTCTTAATCTTTAAAAAATATTTGGAGATAGAAAGATTACCTTGAATGGTGTTAGCCAATTCGTTCTCCAATATTTGCAGCCGAGCTTCATTCTTCTTGTTGAACAAGCAATCGAGGGTCCTCCATATTTCATGAGCTGATTTACATTTTATAATATGGTCGAATAAACTGGAGGAGATTGTCCTCTTCAAAATGAACTCCCCATTCGCATTAATCTGCTTCCACTTCTTGTACGCACTATTATTTTCCGGTCCGTCAACAGGAGGACTTGTGTCATTCCCATTAACAACATCCCACAAATCCTCTCATACAAGGTATGATTCCATACATGTCTTTCATACCTTGTAATTAGACTAATTCAACAATTTCATCCCCAATTCATTAACACGATCACTAAAATCCATAAAGACAAACCAGTTGAATCTACCACTAACCCGATCTTGAAATAAAATCCAGAAGTCAACAAATGATTATGGCTCTGATACCATGTAGAGAATAGCAGAAGAAAAGTATAATTTGGGAAACCTTCTGCTAGCCCAAGATCGTTAACTAAGATTGGAAGATTCAACTAAGGAAGAGGAAGCTAGAAAGGAAAAGGAATATTTTAAATAATAAAACTTTGACATAGAAGAACACTATTTGATTTGGGTTGTTCTTGAGTAACATACAAATGCCTAATGCCACCCCTATTTATAGTTGTGTAGGGATGATTCTAGATACTAAGAATCTAGAATGTTCTAACCTCTTCTACAAATATCTTCCTCAAGTATCTAATATTCTAGACTATCTAGATTTTTCTTAAATTGATGGTGTATTCTACTATGGTGTCGAGGCTTCACAAGAAATAGATGACAATATCATCACCGACTCAGATGAAGAGGCTAATACTAATGAAATCTCTCAATATTATGGAGTTGCATCGAAAGAAGCTTGTTCTAAAATTTTGAGCATCGGAGTTCCAAACTTGTCCATCATAGATGTATCTCCAGATAGTACAATTGCAGGGAAGCTAAGAGAAAGGGGGAGTCTAGGAACTCATGAACGAGATAATTCACATGGCTCATTCAATAACAGACAATCTTTATCATTTGATAAAGCAAGAGGAGTCTAGAAGAAATTGTTGAGATCTTCACCAAGGTGTGGCTCAAAGCTTCGTTTGAGCTCTTCCACAACAATATGGGGTAGTTTTCAAAAAATCACTCGAAGGGGGAGTATGAAAAATTAAAGTTGATTTTTTGGAGGTACAAAAAATATCTTAGATATTTAGTAGAACTTCCTAGAATTTTGTAGAGTAATATCTTTGATATTTGTACTTGAGAAAAATCTAGATAGTCTAGAATATTAGATACTTGAGGAAGATATTTGTGGAAGAGGTTAGAACAATCTAGATTCTTAGTATCTAGAATCATCCCTACACAACTATAAATAGGGGTGGCATTAGGCATTTGTATGTAACTCAAGAACAACCCAAATCAAATAGTGTTCTTCTATATCAAAGTTTTCTTATTCAAAATAATCCTTCTCCTTTCTAGCTTCTTCTTCCTTAGTTGAATCTTCCGATCTTAGTTAACGATCTTGGGCAAGCAGAAGGTTTCCCGAATTATACTTTTCTTCTGCAATTATCCACAAAGCTAACACTGAAGAGGAAATGATAGAAACCTAGCTAAGTTGGATCTGGAATATTGATCATAACATGCTTAAACAATTTACATGTGGCTAGTTTGTCACAATAGACCACAAATACATAAAACAGAGTTATTAATTACCACTCCAACACAGACTAAGAATTGCAGTTATAATGAAATTAGTAAGTCAAAATAGACTCCAAATAAGTACTATAGAAATGATCAGTCTGGAAATAACTAGTACTCATACTGAATTACACGCGCTACTGCAAGGGCTTACGTTAGCTTTTCCTCATGGATTATATCCTCTTAAATTAGAAACGGACTTGATTCGGGCACTACAAATGCAAATTAATGAATAGGACATCAGTTTGACATTGAACCACCTGGGAATGGAACCAGCCTGCATTGATACCCATTCACTACTCCTTTTTGAAGAACCACCTGCAAATGTAGTGGATTACCTATGATACTGATAAAATAGGAACCTACTTCCCAATGAAAATAAAAAATAATGAATGGTCAGTCATAATAATTTAAGAAAACCTTAGCTCCACACCAGCATCAAGGTAATGACCAAGTTTTATCCTCCACTCCAGATATAATAGAAGTCCATAGACATTCTGGCTAATCGTAGGGAGACATTTCGTCAGGAAAATCTTCAGAATTATCACCAAATAAGAATTCATACCAGCCCGTTGAATTCCATCCATAAATGGAACAATTTTGTTGAACATCAAAGTCATGATGACAGAGGAAGTAGGAGCCTTGAACCTGATATGCAGAGATATCCACCCCATTAATGAGATGGCGTGAAGGAGGAGATGATGTATTACATCTCAAATTGTTGTCATTTTGCTTATAGACAATGTGGACGCCAAATTCCTTCAACCGAGCACCAGCAAATAGAGTCACTGAAATGCTCATAGAGTCTCCAGTATCCAAGTGATCTCCTATTTCCCAATGGCATAGCCATGTGATATCCTCACCATTATCTGGAAGACCCTTAAATGTTGGACTGTATGTCCATCTCAGATCCTTGGTCTTATTTGCTACTCTGACATGAAACTCATTCCAAAATTTATTTCTCCTTGTACAATAGGATGTGCTCGCATTCCCATAGATAACATATAAGTTCAAACCCTGAATGTCATAATTAGGCACATCAAAACTAATTGAGGACGACCCTGTAGAATTGTAGCTTAACCCGTCTGGAAGCTCACTTCCATGAAAAGAAATGCTGAATATACCAAATTCAGAGAGGCCCTGCATATTAAACACAAATATATATACATCATGTGGAGACGAATGGAGATTATGTTTTATCCAACCAAATCTTGGTATCTTACTTCCACTATAAGTATGACAGAAGCAAGAAACTCATATTTCTTAACCAAATATGAAATATAAATGGGACTTGTAGGAGATGGAGTAAACCTGTATAGGACCTTTCCATCTTGTAAGAGTCAGACTGTTGTAGAGATCCACTTTCATGTCACTCAAGTTGGGTAATCCCAGAACACTGATTAAATCAACATCAAATGAAGAAATACATTTTAGCTGGAACATTTCCTGAACCTCAATAAGTTTATTGCAAGATAATCCAAGAAAATTCAATGTTGTCAATAAATTTAGTAAATTGTGTATCCGTTGGAGTGATCTGCATTGCCAAGTACTCAAGATTTTCACACTGGCTGGGATCTCTGGAAGATATTCAAGTTGTTCACAATTTTCCAACTCAAGTTTCCTGAGATTGGTAAGCCTCTTGATGCTTTCTGGTAGACTGTAAATTGGATTCTCACTTAAAAACAAATTCTGCAGCATGGAGAAATCACCAAGCTCCTCTGGAATCAAATCACTTGATAGACCACATCCAATAAGACTTAAGGTTACTAGTGTATGAGATACTGTAGTTAACAGGATTCCAGGAGATTTTCTTGGGCTTGAGACTGAAGAGCACATCAATAAATGCTTCTTACTTACGGAAGTAGAAACTTCATCGTTAGCAGTTCCACCGGCATCAAGCTCTAGCAATGACTGCATCTTATTCAGCTCTAATGAAGACCATACAAGTTTTGAGCAACCATACAGAATTATCTTCTCGAGGGACTGAAGATTACTAATACATCTGGGAAGCTTCCTTAGACTTTGGCAGCCTCTTACGTTCAAAATGAGGAGTCTCTTTAGTCCCCCAATCGATTTATCAATCTCAATCAACCTAGTGCAGTACTTGAGAATTATCCTCTCAAGATTTGGGAGCTTTGAAAAGTCAGGGGTGCAAGACAGACCTTCTGAATGACTGAGATTCAGAATCTTCAACGCACTGAGAACCTGTAAGAGAAACAAATAATAATCAGTATTTGACTCATCTATCAATCTTTAAACAATCAACCACTCAAAGGAGTTAGAGAAAAAGGGAAAACAATTCATAAGAATGTTGCGTCTTAGACATGGTAGTGACTAAATAATTACAATAGTTTGTTGCTCAAAGAAACTACAAACTCTCTATAAAAAGGACTTGTGCAAGGAACACGTTTTCAAGGCAGAGAGAATACACATTGTGTAAACTAGAACATTCTGGTCAAATTGACAATCCAGAGAAACAAAAAAACAATGTCCATTATTATCTCCTAAAAGCAGACATGTCCATAAATTTAATATCATGCAGCCTTCACTTCAGAAACTAGATGTTCAGTCAGGTAGGCAGGATTATTAATACAATATAACAACTTCTGCTTGTTGAATATAATAAGTTTCGTTATATATGGAGTTTGTGCCATATTTACCTTGTTTCCTTGGAAGAGATGATGCAATCTACTATGGCGCATTTCCAGGGCCACCACTTTCTCCAAAGGTAAGCCATCAGGTAAACATTTATATGGGAATTTGTGCCAGCACAACCACCTCAACGACCTCGGGAATTCCTTGTAATTTCCTTTAACTGCTAAATTGTCAAGTTGCAGCAGTTTTAATTTGCGCATACCAGAAAAGGCATCAGTATTAATGCTGTCCACCTTCTTTGATTCAGAGTTTTTATTATTAGAACCATAAAGGAGAACTTTACGAGGCTGTGGTTGCCGTGGTGGATCATTTTGGCGTGACAGTCTTATTTTCCTCATTATATTGGCACATTCCTGCAAGTACTCCTGTGTTGTTGGATGATGGAAGCTCCTTGGTGGCTTATCTTTCTCTGCACAAGACCTAAGGTTCAGGCCTTGAATTATATCTGAACCCTGATGAAAACATAAACTGATCAATTGATTTGTGAAACAACATATATAAAACTAGATTTGCAAAAGTAAATGAAGATGAATTATCTTACATTTTTGTCTTTCAAAACTTTAAATGAGTCTTTGTAATGCCACAATCTACTCCGTCTTTCAGGATACTTAGGTGATTCTTGACGTATAATTTCTCGTCCCATATCTCTAACTAATGGATGCATCATCAGTCTACCATATTCATCAATTTTTAACAAGAATATATCTTGGAGATTCTGAATCCCAACCATTGAATAATATCCACATGCATCAAGTATAGTGACAACGTGGTCTACATTCTTTCCAAGAAAGAAGCAGGCAATGTCAAGGAATAGGCTTTTGTCATGATCATCTTGTATAAAGGCGAAACTAATCTGCAATTTCTTGGATACTTGACTATTAGGAATTACCTCTAGTTTCTTCAGTGTACTTTCCCATACATCTAGACTTTTACCAGAGAGAGAAGAACCCAAAACTTGTAAAGCTAGAGGACATCCAATACAGTATTCTATAATCCTTCTCAAGAACTTGGTGTAATGCTCGACTGGATGGCCTTGTCCGAATGCATGCCAACTAAATAGTTCAACGGATTCATCTTTGTTCAGTTTCTGAACATGATCAATCAATTCAATTTCACAAGCCCTCAGTAACTCTATCTGCCTAGTTGTCACTATAATTTTACTACCTGAATAAAAGCAATCTCGCATTCCAACGATAGCAGCTAACTGTTCCACTTCATCAATATCATCCAGCACAACGAGAACCCTCTTACCATAAACAGCACTTTTGATCTGATTGATTCCATCTTCAACACTCTGAATGTCAATCTTTCTCCCATCAAGAATATCAGAAAGAAATTGTTTCTGCAGATAAATTAGTCCATCGGTAGACTCGGAAAAATCTCTAACATTGTAGAGGAAGCTGCTTCTTTCAAAACTTTCAAAGTTAGAGTTAAATGCATATTTGGCGATTGTTGTCTTCCCTATACCACCCATACCACAAATGCCCCAAATACCAACATCATCTGTTTTATGTTGCAACCACAAGCAAATATTGTTAACCCGAAAATGTATACCAATTAGGTAAGGAGCAACACTGAGGATTGAACGGTTTACTTTATTTTCAGTAACTTTCACAAGTTTCTCTATAAATCTCAACTCATCAGTCCTACAATAAAGATCAAAGTGGAACAAACAAAAACAGAAATGTTGGTTAGTCATATGTGTTACGGTTGACAAACAGATTAACTATGCCTGATATTAATTTGGCTACTCTGACAATGAGTATTTACTCAAGCTTAGGTTTTGTATGTCTGTTTTCACTTAAGTGAGTAACGTTTTCGGTTATTGCACTATTTTGTTGAAGCAAGCATTGTGTATCCATTGTTTGATGTTAGGCATGGCAAGCCTAATAATGGAAGTTCAATTGACAGCCATCTACAAGGAACATTCAGCCATCTAAAGTTTTAACAAGAGATCATAGTTTTGTTCAAAAGCAAAAGTCAAAGTCTCACTCCCGGTAAGCTTCTACTTTTTATTTGTTTCGTCCAGAAGACGTTTCTATTGTTTCCATATGCTCGCATCTTATACGTTGTTCATCATTTGGTACCAACATGGGTAAGAGAGATGAGAAAAATAGAAAAGAGAAAGAGAAGATGAATGAAATTACTCTTGATCTGAATTCTGTAAAACCATCCCATTCCCACGTTGATCAGCCACTTCCCTGAGTGCTTCCCTCCACCGTTTGATCTTCTCGATCCACTCCTCTTTACCTTCATCAGTTTGTTCCATTATTCGTTGTTCATAACTAGCAAATGCAGTAGCAAAGCTCCCCATTTGCTTTCCAACATCGAGCGGATCCACATAGTAGAAAACTGGCAATATAGAATGTCCTCTTTTCCTCTTGTTTTCAAGAATCATGACAAGCTCATCAAGGCACCAACTAGATGTTGCATAATTTTTTGACAAGACGATAATTGAACTCTTTGAGCTATGAATTGCTTTATCCAATTCAGATTTAATATCTTCCCCTCTTTCAATTTCATTATCATCTCTGAATGTTCGATAACCCTCATCCACCAAAGCTTTGTAAAGCTGATCAGTGAAAGTCTTACGAGTATCCTCGCCTCTAAAACTCATGAACACATCGTACATACATCGGGACCTGAAATTTGAGGCTTCCTCAACTCTTAAAGCTTCCATCTTGAGATCACTCTTGCTGAAAAGAGATTCTCTTCTGAAAATATGAAAGTTAATTTCATTGAGCACTAGTCCAAAAAGTTCATTTGGCCGGCCTACTCAAGTTATTGGAATGCAACATATTAAAATCTAAAAGTTAAGAATAAACTATTGATAGGGGTCCCCAGAAGTCCAACAAAATAAGTAGCAAGCTGACTTGAAGTCTACAATAAAGGATTAAACTAATATGAATTATGCAATACATCATAGAAAGCAAATGGATTTAGAAAGAAAAAAGATTAAGTAGGCATATACAACGACTCTCTCCAAAACAGCGCGATCATGACTTTCTTCTTCAAGGCATACAGATTCCAGTCCAAAATAAACTAATATGATTTGTAGTGTAGTGTGTTGAATGAATCTTGCAAGAGAATAAAACCTTCTCTTTTTGTATGTATTCCTCAAACATTGAAGATAGATTTATATAGAGAAATTGTTTGTTTCATTAATCTATAATCCATGAAATGTGAGTTTTTCATTGCTAGCTGCAAGCTCATGTTTACATGTACATGGTATTTTATTCTGAAAATGGTGGAGCTAAATGAATTGTTCTTTGGACAAGTACACTCACAAACTATTACTCACTCCATCCCAATTTATGTCACACATTTCAGATATTGAGATTCAAACAAGTTTATTTTTTACCGTAAATTTTCATATATCTTTTAAATATTTTGGTTTGTCAATTATTATGACTTATAGTACTTTTTACGTAGTGTATGAATATATATATTTCATTTCAAAAATATTGAAGATTTCATGTGCACATTTCTAGTCAAACTTAAACAGATTGATTCTCGAAAAACGAAATATGTCACATTGGAACGGAGGGAGTACAACTTACTTCACAGCTTTCATCCAAAAAAAAATTTGGTATTTTTAAACGGGTAATTGAAACATGTCAAAAGTATAGTATATATTTCCACAAGTCATGCCAAGTGTAAATGACTACATTTTGTTCTTGAATAATAATAATCAATTAAAGAGAAATAGCAACAAGTAATAATATTTTATTTCAATAATCCTCTCATTCTTCTCCACGATCGTCAATTCAAGAGCTAGCAGATTGGGTTATGATTCACATTTTAGCCCAATCCATTTCAATTCAAGTAGTTTTTGGGCGGATCAATAACATGCTTAACTAAATCTATTTTGACCGATTCAAATTCAGTTCAATTTGTCTGTTTGTCAACTCTAAATGATATCTCTCTTAGAGCTAGGCTAAGTGTCACGTCCCGCCACATCACAGTGAAATTTTGTGTACGAGTAGGAGCGGAAGGGTCTAGAGTTGTGGAGAGGTTTCCGGAAGACTCTAGAACCCTTTAGATTATTCAAGAAGATTAGAGAATTCCTTAGAATTCTCTAGAATAATTTAGATAGTTTCCAAGAAAGCCTTAGAATTCTCTAGAGTGTGTAGAGAATTCTAGAGATGGGCTTTTGTGTAAATATCTTAGGGACTTGTAAGTAATTTTAATTTACACTTTAGTCCTTAGGAGTTAGTATGAATAGGGGGTGCCATTCATTTGCAAGGCATCCAACCAAGAAAGCAAGCAAGCAAGTTGTAAGCATTCTCCAAACAATACAAAAAGCCTTCTTCCAAAATTCTCTAAGTCTTCCTTTTCATTCTCTTAGCGATCCTAGTTTCAAAGGGCTTACTTGAGCTTACAAGATCGTGAAAGATTCGTGAGTAAGTTGTCAAGTGCCGCACGGAGCATTAGTGAGACTCTAAGTCCATGACATAAGGGTGAATGAATTTTTCGGATTCTCGACAGTTCCTCAATTACACCCTTATACGTGTCCACATTTGCTTATTTAAGGAGTAAATGAGTTCAATCCACGCTAAATACTTCTCTCTCTTTCGTTCTATACCCGTTTTCTTTGATTGAACTTAAAACTTTTTTGTCATGCATGAACCCGGTTCACATGGGAAGCACTTGATTACAAGCTGATGTACAAATTTAGACAAGGATTGAAGTTGTTGGGTAAGTTATTTGCAAGTTGCTTATCCATTTACAAGTTTATCCAAGAAATTATGTATTAAATGAAAATTCACAATAAATGTATTTATAGTATAAATGCATTCCCTTTTTTAAAATAAATAAATAAGATCCATTAGATAATTGAGAGGCACATGGCAAAATTATAAGGGTTTACACTTCCATGAGATGGAATTATATGGATTTTGTTGATTAATTGCCTCCAGTAACTAACGAGTCAATAGAAGTTGCTGGATTTTCGCCAACTTTTTAGCCATCTTCAGCATTTTAAGTTAGTTATTGTTTTTTAGGCGTTAAGTTGCTATTTTTAAGAGTTTGTTTATCATGGAATCATGTGCAAAGTAGTTGCTTAGATATAGGCTTTAGTTATTGCATTTTTCCAATATTTAAACATCATTTCAGTTCAATTAATTAAAATCATCTTTCCACCAGAAAATATTTCTTCTCTTCTTCTTGCCTTTATTTCTACTAGTTTCTAAGCATGTGTGTTGCACGTGTATTCCATGTTAATGACTACAACTTCTTAAAATTACCATAATTTTATTTCTTAACTCTTCCAAATAGATCATTGTTCTCAATTACATTTACTTAAACCATTTGCCTAAAGACAAGTGTATTTTTCTAAAAAAATAATAAAATGATAGACACAATTGTGTTATTTCGAATAGATCATGCATTTATATATATATATATATATATATATATATATATATATATAAGTATAAATGGCCATGATCTTGATATTTGCAACATAACCTTGCAAATCTTTCTACTGAAGCTTTAGACACTTCTCCGAAAAATAACATATACCTTCTAATTAAGAAGAGAATGAAAGAGACATCAATATTCTCTTTGCATAATTAAAGTAGAAACACTCTGTTTGCTATATATATATATATAATGTTTTTTGATTTGGTAATGACGCGTAGTTTTGACTTACAAAAAATAAAGAAACTAAAAGTACAAGGAGAACATCTAAATTTGTAAAAATAAAGATACTATTTGCTAATATAGTAAAAGACTTATAATTTCATCGATAGTTCCACATAAACATTGTATACCTTCAAATCAATCAATATTGTGTGAATGTGTTTCGCTCTAACAAGGAAACTTATCACGCGCAATTCTTATTCCAACTTCTAACATTTGTGCATGCTTCCCTTACTGTTTTTTTTTTCTGCATAACAAAGAAGAAAACCAAAATGATTATATTACAGAAAAATTGCTAAAAAATATTCAGATGTAAACCCTTTCTCCCTTTTTATACTTTTTTTTGGTTGGTATTTCTTTTTTGAATTTTAATTACTTATTGACCTTTTGAATTCTCCAGATTATAGACATAGAGGTTAGCTACGTAAGTTTAGTTAATGCAGTAATAGTTTATGAAGGATTAATTTATTTTTTATTTTTTTTAAGAAAGCCAACAGTCTTATTTGAAGCAGTATTAAGAGCCCATATGAACAGGTTTCATATTTATTGCCATCTAAATGACTATCACTTTTTTTTTCTTCTCATTTACTGCGTTTTCTTAATTCTTTGAAATTTGTTTTAAGATTTTTTAAATTCTTTGTAGAATGTATATATATATTGCACACAAATGTTTTAGAAATAATGAAAGCTTGAAGTGCAAAATGAACGTTCAATATTTGATAGACAAAATGGTGTTTTAAATTTCAATTTTGTGGCTTCCCGTTTATAAATAATAATAATAATAATAATAATAATAATAATAATAATAATAATAATAATAATAATAAATAAAAAAATAAAATATATATATAATAGTATAATAATATGATATGATTACTATTTGATGTTTTATTAATTAAATGTTTTATAACTTTTTTTAATTAGCATAGGGGTAATATGGTAATTCAACTTTGCATATTGGAGCTTCCCACTTATAATAATATATAATTTATAGAATTGAAGTTCAGCCTAAAAACTTCAACAAAAGTGGTATCAGAGCTCTCTTCTTGAGGGACATGTAATTGAGGGAAACTCATTTTCCTTAATTTTTTTTTTCTTATATGGATTTAGAAACTCCTCACTGCACTAGGTCTACCTGTCTTCAAAAGGTGAAGGCTATCATATCTAGGCAACAAGAATGGAGGCACATATGGAGGCAAATGATCTGTGGGAATCTATTGAGGAGGACTACAAAGTTCTTCCCTTGCCTGCGAATCCAACCATGGCACAAGTAAGGAAACCTTAAGATTTGTTCTAAAGACACTAATTTTAAAACCCTCAAGTTTTATCATTTACACATTGACACTATCTTTTCCACCCAATCCCACCTCAACCCTCACCCTCCTAACCCTTCTTCCGTCGTCACTGTCACCTCCTCCACCACCTCCTTCTCTTCCTCCTCCACCACCATCACTTTATCCTCTTCTTCCTCCTTCATCATAACCGTCATTATCTCCTCCTTCTCCTTCATCACTACTCAATGATCAGTGGGGAATCTTTGGCTCTATCGAACATATAAGGAATTGGAGGTAGCATTCTCCCAATATCAAGTCATGGACTAATTTCTTCAGGGAAGACTTTTAAAAGAAAAGGCAAGACTTTTCAAAAATTCTGAAAAATTAATCTATACACCAAAGTTTTTAATACTCTAATCCAGGGGCGGAGCCACGTAGGCTCAAGGGTGTCCAATTGGACACCCTTCGTCGAAAAATTATACGTGTAGATATTATATATACACGTAAAATTTTGACTTTATATTGGTAAATATAGAATTTGGACCCCCTGAAATAACAAAGTGATGCACAGTGGAGTTGGCAATAGCCTGTGCAATCCTACTTTTTGTCCCGGTTCGATTCCCCACAGGGTTGTATTCTTTTTCTATAATTATTTTAACTTCTTGAATTCAATTAAGTATATAAGCATGCGTAATTTTAACATAAAAGTTCAATAGCTTGGTGGTTAATAGTATCATGAAGGTCTCCAAGACCCAAGTTCGAATCCCTCCTTTACTAACTATTTTTTTTCAATTAAAATTAAATTATTTCCTTAAATTTTAATACATTTTCCTTGTAGAATAAGATTTCCTTGAATTTAATACTTTTTCTTGTGGATTTTTTTCAATTAAAATTGAATTATTTCCTTAAATTTTAATACCTTTTCCTTATGGAATAAGATTTCCTTAAATTTTAATACTTTTCCCTTATGGAATAAGGTTTTCTTTCTCTATAAATAGGAAACTCATTTACCCAAATTATATCACAATATTATTAAGAATAGAATCTCAATAATTCTCTCTCTGTTTTTTCTTCTCGTTCTCTTATTTTATAACAAAAATAACCAACTTAATATTTTAGTTTCAAGTTTCAATACACATGAGAAATTATTATAATAGAGTACCAAAAAAAGTTTGACTTCTCTAAGTCAACCAAATAAAGAAACAACGGTAGATCAATTAGAGATGTTGTCACATTCTTCTCAAAAACAAAGCATTGATTTAAATACTCTAAAAATGACTTGCAAAATCGAATGGATGATGAGTTTTTAGACGGTTGTATAGTGCCTNCCACCACCATCACTTTATCCTCTTCTTCCTCCTCCATCATAACCGTCATTATCTCCTCCTTCTCCTTCATCGCTACTCAATGATCAGTGGGGAATCTTTGGCTCTATTGAACATATAGGGAATTGGAGGTAGCATTCTCCCGATATCAAGTCATGGACTAATTTCTTCAAGGAAGACTTTTAAAATAAGAGGCAAGACTTTTCAAAATTCTGAAAAATTAATCTATACACCAAAGTTTTTAATACTCTAATCAAGTCTGCATTTTATTTAATCTCATTTGACTAAATCAATATCACCAATTTTAATTTTTAGAGTTGAATGATATATACCCTCTACTCATTTCACTCCCGAAACATGAGTGTGCTACATTCACGGTTGCCAAGTTGGGGCGGCCTACTCCTATCGAATCGGTATTTAGACACGATATTGCATTTAAACTAACAGTGCAATGCAAAGATAACAACCATCCAAACAAAGTGTAAATCAATCAGTGGAAGATGAAGTTCCAACAAAGGAACATTGAACATTTAGAAATTATCGCAGATAAGTTATTTGACAAATTGCGGTTCACATAGTATCCGTATGTAACAACTACTTAATCTAATATAGCGGAGCTAGAAATTTCGTCAAGAGTGTTCAGACTTTAAAAGGGTGGGGTGATTTTTTTTAGCAAAGTGGGTGCACAAAATATATTTTTTTACTCATGAGTGGGTGCATCCAAATTTAAAGATACGGGACAACTATTTTTGTTTCTTTCCTTCTTTCTTTGTTATTTTTTGAAAAAAGATTTTATTCAAGCAAGGACCGAAGCAGGGACCTCAAAGACTTAAATGAGCATGCCATAGTCTAATTTCGGTGAAGGGTCGACTGACCACGGACCACCCTTACTTAGTTGTAGCTCCGCCTCTGCTGGTGAGGCTCGTCAGGTCAATAATGGAGAAAATGATTAAAAAAAACTATTTTTTACTCCCTCCATTCTTTTTTATTTGTTGCAATTTATTTTCGATGAGTCAATTTGACTAATTTTAAAGTTAAATTGAATTAAAATAATTTATCATTTAAATTTAGATATTCAAAATTTATATGAAAATACTATAAGTTGTCTTTTTCATATTAATATATGATAAAATAGATCTTAAAATTGATTATTTGAAAAAGTTAAAGGACTTGTTGAGTCAATTCTAAGACCACATATTGATGAAGGAGTAGTATTCTTCCCTAATCTAAAAAACAGAGAATTTAATATTATCTTGAATGAAAGGTTGTCCATTTTAACCACTCAAAAAACATCCAGCTTGTTCATCTTGAGACCTTGATGGCAGCTTATAGTGCTGTAACTTGTCTTCTTCAAACTCTTGAGCAACGAAATCCACAACTCTTTGATGCTCTCACTGCTAAAGCGCTTGAATCTATTCATGTTACTGCTCAATATTTTTATAATTTTCTTGAAGGATCAGGCAATAAGAATGTTGAAAAAATCAAATCTTTGGAGGAAAAAATTAGAATTGCTGCTAATCATGCAAAATATGCTGTTGAGCTGAAGATTTCCGATAGAATCGATGGCATATCCTACACAAATGCAACTGTACAACAGGAGGATTTGCCTGTAGTTGTTGATGAAATGGATACAATAAAGAAAGAAATGATGGAGATTATTGCTTCTGGTTTTAACACAACTACTCATGATGATGATGATCGAATTCTTGAATTATCGAGGGATTCCTTAATTGGCACTTCTTCTACATATTTGGAAGATGATATCGTGCACGGACTTGATGATGACTTGGAGATCATAATTAAAAGATTATTGACAGGACAATCGCGGGATCTTGAAATTGTCACAATAACAGGCATGGGTGGCATTGGCAAGACCACACTCGCTAGAAAAGCGTATAATCATCTCGCAATCAGGTATCATCACTTTGACATTCTTGCTTGGGTTACAATATCTCAAGAATTTCGATGTAGAAATGTGTTGTTAGAAGCTTTACGTTGCATTTCAAAGCAAACAGTTAGTTTCAATGCAAAATATTATGATAACAAGGATGACTCTGACTTAGCAGGCCTAGTGAAAAAAGAGTTAAATGGTAGAAGATACTTTGTTGTTGTTGATGATATTTGGAGTAAGGACGTTTGGGATAGCATAAGAGGAATATTTCCTGATTGCAACAATAGGAGTCGAGTCTTATTGACTACTAGGGAAACTGAGGTAGCGATTTATGCAACTACTAGTAGCCCTCATAAGATGAACCTCTTGGATTTAGATAACAGTTGGAAGTTACTTCGTGATCAGGTTTTTGGACTAGAACACGATCATCCTCCTGAGTTGGGAGAAATTGGAAAGGAAATAGCAGAAAAATGCCAAGGACTACCCTTTACGATTTCAGTTATTTCTGGACATCTCTCTAAAGTGGACAGGACATTAGAAAGTTGGAAGGATGTTGCCCGAACCTTAAGTGAAGTCCTCGCTAGTCATCCAGATAAATGCTTAGGAGTGCTCGGTTTGAGTTACCACCACTTGCCTATTCACCTCAAACCTTGTTTTCTTTCTATGGCTTGTTTCCCAGAAGACTTTCAAGTTGATACTCGGAGATTGATCCAATTATGGATCGCAGAAGGTTTCATAAGGATGTCTGGTAGAAGTCGTAAAAGCTTGGAGGAAGTGGCGGTATATTATTTGGAGGATCTTATTAGCAGGAACTTGATAATGGCAAGAAAAAGGAGATTCAATGGTGAGATAAAAGAATGTGCAATGCATGATCTACTACGTGAATTCTGTTTGATAGAAGCTAAAATGACAAAGTTTATATATGTTGTGATAACTGACCAAGAAGTTCTTACTCTTCCAACACAAAAGCATAATGGTGGTCGCTTCAGTTTTCAATCCCTATTTTGTTCAGCTGAAGATTTTATCTATCGATTACCATTTTTTACCAGATCTATCTACATATTTTGTTCAACACGCTTTGTTCATTTCAGCTATTTCAATCTTCTTAGGGTATTGGTCTTCCCCCATTCTTGTTTTGCATTTCCATTTGACTTGACTAATTTATTTCATTTGAGATATCTTGAAGTTGAAAGGTTTGATTGTCCTCCTGAATCAATCTCAAAGCTTCAGAATTTGCAAACTCTAATTCAGCACGAACAATGTGGGAGCTATATAACCGTACCAGGGACGATTTGGTTGATGAAGAACTTGAGGCATGTGTATCTGGGGTCACCGAGTTATTTACCCAGTCCTAGAATATCAGAACTTGAGATAGGAATATTGCCAAATCTAGAGGAACTTTCTGGTCTATGTTCCTTCAGTTGTACAAATGATGTTTTCAAAAGCATTCCCAATCTAAAGAGATTAATGGTTCGTGTATCTTGTTCGAAAGAAGATGTTATGACCAAACGCCTTATTGATATGTCCAGCTTGACAAAACTCGAAGCATTAAAGTGTTTCAGAAATGCTTGGGAAGCGATTTCCATCAGGAGGTTCAGTTTCCCAACATCACTTAAAATGTTGACTTTAACCGGTAACTATCTTTTTCCGTGGGAAGAAATATCAACTCTTGCATTGTTACCGAATCTTGAAAAGCTCAAACTTAAAGAATCGCCAGCTACAGGTGAAGTATGGAGACTGAGTGATGACGACAAATTCCAAAGTCTCAAGCTGTTGATATTTAGCTATCTACATTTTCAGCACTGGGAAGCTAGCAGTGATAGCTTCCCAAATCTAAAACGCCTTGTTCTGAAGAACTGTAGCTTCCTTCGAGAAATTCCAACAGATTTTGGGGAAATTGGTACTTTGGAGTCAATTGAGTTACATTATTGCGGCACTGGTGCTGAGGATTGTGCCAGAAAGATTGAACAAGAACAAGAGGACATGGGAAATAATTCCCTTAAGGTCTACATCCATAACAGTCGTGGTAAGTTTTAAATCTCTCTAACAATCCATTATTCACATTATTAGTTACTAATAATGACGTCTTCTTTTTATCTTATATTCAGGAAATTGAAGCTTAATTTGAAGGACAATCCTCTAAATGCAGAACTTTTTAATGTATACTTTGAAAAGTAAATTGTTTCTTTTATGCTCTAATTGTCAGTTGTTAAATATATATTTTAGGAATAAGCATGTTTAATGAACGTCTTGCCCATTCGTGATTTAGTATTTTGCAAATGATAACTATTGATCTACTGTAATAGGAGAATTCATTTTGTGTTATGTAATAGTTCGAAATGAATAAGGTTTCTATTATGCGTTGTCTATGGGTACACTTGAATCTGTTTCTTTTGTTCAACTATAATTTATTTTCATATCATACTATAAATCACTTGTATTTCTTATTTGAGCTCACAATGACTTAATTCCATAATCTACTCTCGCGGCCTATCAAAGATACAAATCAAATACTTGTCCGAAAATTGGCATATATGGTCTAAATATACTTTTTCTATGTTTTTTTATGGTTTTCTCCTAAGAGGGATTCTGGAAAGCACTGGAGTGTCGATTGGGCTGATTTGTAAATCTCTTCAGCTAGTTGTTGAGCAAAGCTTGAGGAACAACAACTGGCTGTTGTGTTCCTCGTTGGTGGTAGTAAAACGAGTAGCTGCCAGAACAATATAATATGAGCCTACAAACTCTGGTTGGGTAATATTGGAAGCAATCACTTTGTTCCTTGTGTGTTCCTCTGATTCAACAGAATCACCGGGATCAAATGGAAGTTGTATGAATATATTCATATGGTTCAATCTGATTCCGTCCAAAATCAAGATGCCACTCCTTTTCCAGAGTGATTCCATCACTTGATGTTCTGCCCAACTCTTTGTGAATAACTATCAGACACCTGCCTCACATAAGTACTTTAGGGTGACTTTTGTTATGTTCAACATCAATGTAAGGAAATAGAATACAATCTTCTCTTTTCAGCATATTTATGTATATATTCTTCTTCTCGATATTATTCCAAATTTAGGAGAAAAATTCACATCTTCTAGATTAATTGTTAGAAGAGAGGTTTTTAAATTTACGCATAGATATCAACAATACTTATGTTATGTATTGTATCACTCAGATGGTAAAGTTTTTGTCTAACATAGGTCTCGTGGTACTATGGTTATGATTACTTAACAATAATGTATCATTGGATAGATAAAAAATTTGGACAATGCAAAAATCCTACATTTACGAATAACTTTTCAGTTTTCACCTGAATTGACATGTCAACCACTATTAAGGCAAAGCATTATCACAACCTGTATAATCCCCATCCTGAGTATTTATACCTCAATTTATCATTTGAGACTTAGTACAAGTTGATTTTACCATTTGAGACTTGTTGGGGTGGTTTGACTTGAGACCCGAGGGGCTCAGGTGAGTTTCGAATAACTTGAACTCAAAATGACATTGCACATTTTTGTTGTTAGATGGTGTACAACAATGGAATCACCAACAAACGATGGTGAGCGTGTCAACTGTTGTACTGTAGCAACGGATTGTCACTTCATCTTCCATTGATTACTGGCTTGAATGAATCATTTCTGAAAGAACTAATCTTGTGACATAATATAATGTAAAAGAGTATGTATCAAAATACTCATTAAAACTTTCCCTCTATTAATATAATAATGCATACAAACATGGTAATGTTACCACTGCAGCTGATGATAGATAATATGTCCGGCCCGTGCTATGCCTGAGAATCTTCTAATACAAAACAGAAAAGGTGAACTACCATCTAAAAATGAATTTTTGTTTCTTCAAGCGAAGGCTCAATTAAGTTGAACTGAATCTTGCTCTTTTTGTTGGACTCAATATCTCTGGTCTCCAACACCATTTTCTGTATGTTGTGATGTCAAGAAATCCTTTCTCACCACTTGGTTGACATACGCATATGCTTATAGCTCAAATCTGTATCATAAAGAACTTTCTGAATCTTGAGAAATCTGAACACCCATTCCTGAAATCTTCTCCTTCAACTCATCTGGCAAAACTGGAGTATCAATTATTGGTTTATAAATATTTCTTCTCTTTTTCTCTCTGTCTTCCCACTTACTCTGTTTTTCATCGAACAGAGTTTCAGTCTTTTTTCTCTCCATGGAAAGGTATCCATCAACTGTTTCGATTGTTTTACGTTTAAGAGAGATTCGAAACTTCAGACCATTTTTCTGTTATATTGATTGAGACGGCATAACAGTAGGAGGCTTCTTTCTTCTGAAAATTCTGCTTCTTTTAGCTCTTGGGAGAAGATAGTAGTAGTGATCAACAGAATGTTCACACATAAACGGATTCTTTCTAAAAGCTTCATCTTTTTTCAACATCTACACATTCAAAATCAGTAATGCAGGACTCCTCTTTCGACCCACCACCATCATCGTCTTCCATTAGCATTCCCATGGAAAATTTTCAAGAAACAGAGAGAGATCAACTGTTAGAAAACAATGGGTTTGATGAATGCAATATAATAAAGAAGAAGAGTTGTTGATAAAGAAAGTGAAGTTCCAATAAAATTTGTTTAACAAAGAGGGGTTCTTGATTCATTAACGTTGGGGAGTTCTTGATTTCTTGAACGCGCTAAATTGACACGCTGGCTAACAAGTTTCTAAATTTGTATCATTTGTTGGGCAATGACCCATTTTCTAGTCAAACGGTAATAACCTAATTTGGGAAGTATTGGAATTTTTTTCCTATTTGGAGTTGGTTTTGATTTTAGGAAAAAAAACATTACTCCATTTAATGGTTTGAGAAAATTATTTAATTGTTCATTAATATTTGTCTTTGAAAGACATTGACATTTCAACAAGAGAGAAGAAAGAAGAAAAACGATTCTTTTTGTTGTAATCTTTTTCTCCAATCAGCAACCTTCAGATCATGTTTTCTGATTCGTTAACCGTTGTATCGGGCTGAAATTTTTACTATCTTCGTGTTTGATTTGAATGGAAGAGATGAGATTTGGAGGTCAGCAGGATCCAATTTTAGATTCCAAACAGCAGCTGGAGTTGGGTGTTTCTTTCTATTTATCTTTGTTAGTGTAGCCTATTGCTTCTTTGTATTTGGCAATTGTTGTGTAGCCATTTAGGAGAATATTTACAGCCTATTATTGTTATGGTGAAGCAATTTGAATCTGGGCGATCACGTGATTGTTACCTTCGGTTTGAAGGGTTTTTCCACGGTTTTTTTTTTCGAGTTTATGTCTTTCAATCGCAACGTCATTCACTTTTAACTTAAATCTTCCAAAATAATATGCTTATCTTCTTATACTTCATCGGTTTCATTTTAGGTAAGGTAAAATTATTTGATGGGATACAAAAAAAAAAAATTTAAAAATTGTTATCTGTAATCTTAAAATATGTCATGACATTTTATAACGGTGAAAATATTTTTTCCGTTTATTTTTAATTGTCTAAATTTGAATTTTGCACCTTCTTAAAAAATAATGATTAATTTAATTTTTTACCATAATATTTGCTTAAGTAAGGTAGTTGTTTTTTTTGTATAATTAACCTAAATCTTTCCAAATATGCGGAGGAAAGTGAAATCGTTGTCAAATCTTTATCATTGAATCCCCAAATATGCATCTTTGAGTGTTTCAATTGATCCTCAATCTCCCAGTGTCAACACATCGGCTGCTCAAGCTTAAGTCTTGAGAAATAATTTGAGGGAATAAGTAAGTTACTGTTGAGGGTAAAATAGGAAATTTATTTTTATCTTTTTATATGTTAAAAATGACAAGTAAAAAATAAAAATTTACTTTTAAAATAGTGGACAAATATAAGTGAATAAAATGAATATATCACTAAGAATAAATTTAAAAGTTTAAAATTAAATTATTTTTAAATATAGAATTTTGTCATTCTTATTTAAGCATATACTAAACAAAATATTCATATCTCCCAATCCCTATCACATCTCTAAAATTACTATTAAGTATGTGGTCCTTTGGTAGTTGCTGGACTTGTTAGGTTTTTCCCTGATTTTCTTACCTTATTTGAAATTTATTTTTCTCTTGAAGGAAAATCAAAGTATTACCATAAAATGCTTTAACTTTTCCTAAGAGGAAAATATAATTTTCTTCCATATTTAGTTTATTATTTCCTTAGAGGAAAAGTTTGGAGATCTGTAAATTGAAGATCCATATTCTCATTACATAACATAATAACATCCACAATGTAGTCGTTTAAAGAGTGTTGTTTATGTGGGAATTTTTCTCTCTACAATTTTAATGTTTTTCTTTTATAATAGTTTTTTCATATAATAATATTATGTTTTTAGTATAAGTTTTGTCATCTAATTTATCACTAATATATTTGCAATTGTAAGCTTCCGCATGACGCCCTAATTACTTTCGAACCCAACATGACTCAATTTTGTTAATATGACATTGTGGACAGGGGCGTATCTAAGGAAGATTTCGCCGGTTTACGTGAACTCATACTTCCGCTCTAGATCAAATATATTAGTGTTATATTCATTTATTTTAGAAGAACTTAAATATAGATGTATGAACTCACACTCAAAGTATTATATAACGCGATGATGATTGGGTGCACATCTCTAAGTGAGGTTAGAAATTTAGGGGTCATTTGGGTACTAGTTAGAGTTATGCACGGTTTAGTTATGCAGGTATTAGTTATGCATGTATTAGTTATGCAGGATTTAGTTATGAAAGATTTAGTTATGCAGGATTTAGTTATACGAGGTTTAGTTATGCATATATTATTTAGTTATGTAGAGATCACAATATATAAATTATTAACTATTAAATGTTGAATTTGTTTTAAATTAATAATTTAATATATATTATTTACAAATAAATAAGTAAGCAAATAGTATAAATTCTCCCTCTTTTTGAATAAAAAGTAAATAAAAAAATTCTCTCTCTATACTTAATTGGGACTGCTATTTTTTTCATTTTGCTATTTTCTTTATGTTTATAACTTATAAAAATAAAATACGATTAATATATTTCAAGTGCATTATAATATCCTATTTTATAAAATGTAAATATTCTATCAATATGTTGTATATATTGTTTATACAGTTTTAATATATCAAATATATGAATTATGTATAAATTCACATCCTAAACAAAATAATAATACATGTTAATTAAATAAGTAGAATATATTTAATAATATATAACGTTAATGTATGATTAACATATGTGCCAGCAAAATATATACAATTCAATTTGTAATATTAATAAAATATTACATTTGGATTTCAAATGAAAATAGAAAAAAAAAGTTGTTCGTGTATTAAAAAAAAAAAAAGTTAGGAAACTAGTATAGTTAAGTAAAGTTTTCAATAAAAAAAAATTAAAAATAAATCAATAGGGGTAAATGTGTAATTTACTATTTTAATATATGTGTAGCTAATACATGCATAACTTATTCTACCTTCTACCCTACATAACTTATACATAGATTCCCTCATAAGTTATGTTGGCATTAATTATGTAGGACTACAAAAAATACAATCAAACACCTTATAAAATTAATACATGAATAACTTGTATACAACATTTAGAATTCTACCAACCAAACATGGTATATGTACCTCTCAGGCTTAAGGGGGTCCGTTCGGATTTTTTTTAAACTTGCGCATGAGTGTACCTTCTTGTCTGATGTGGTTGAGTTAGGTTTAGTTTAGCTATACTTAGATTTACTTTTAGTATTCTCATGTGCCTTTTTTTCATATAAGTGTTGGCCTTTGTTTGTGTATAGAATCTATCTTTTTCTAATTATCTTTACCTTTCTTACTCGGTCACCCTAGGATGCCTACTCAGTACCTTTGTTTTGGTACTTATGCTACACTCTACATCTTCTCATGATGAAGGTTGACATTTCCACCTAATACAAAACTTCTACAGTAACCAAACGGCCCCTTAAATCTTATAACCCTACATTTAACTCTTAATGACTAAATTTTTAGATGTAGGGCATGAGGACGAACTAGTCCAACACTATGATTAGCCTTACATACCTTGAAGGAAAATCTTGGAAGATGAACCCTAGCCTTAGTGTTTCTTGAAGTTCTTGAGCGTAGGAATTTAGGAGTGAATGAAAGCGTTTAGATTATAAAAACTGAGATTCTACACGTTTAGGTAATTTAGGTGACTTTTTAAAGATTTTTAGGACAAAAATACCCTTAAAATAAATAAATGGAGCTGGAAGTCGGGATTTTATTCCAGCGAATAGTGAAGTATGTATTCACTCCGTAACGTGAGGCCATCGCGAAGCTTCTGCCAGGTTAGAGTATCTCTAGTAAATCAGTCATAACATTTTACTCATAACTTGGATTGAGGCAAGCTTGGTGGCATTGGAAGAGGACTCGTAAACCTTTAATTTAATAGGTCATGAACCATCTATTCATTATGACCTGAGATATATGATCATTTGAAGTTGACCTAAGTATAATCTTATATTGAAACTCAATCGGTAAGAAAGCTTTCAACTCAACTTTGTGCTAGGAGATTCTAGTGACCTTAATTGATATCCAAAATCATTCCACATTAAAGAATTGACGTTAGCACCTAAGAAAAATTAAGAATCACTCGGCACAGCCTTATATAGATAAATAAAGAATAGTTCAGATCTTAACTTAGAAATTTTTAGGGTGTCACAGTGAACCTCTTTGTATTTCGAGTGAATTGGATGAGGTTATTTCTCTCTATATTTTGTACTTTCATCTTTATATAGTGGATTGCTCATCTCTTTTGTGGATGTAGGTCGATTGACCAAACCACGTTAAATCTTTGTGTCTTTTGGTATATTTCTCATTTGTCTTCTTACTCATGATCTTTTCAGGTTTGCTTTATTAGCTTCTGCATGACAGCTAATTTATATCGTACCTAACAAGTCTCCCCCTAATCAAAACTCTCAAATCCTCTTTGACTACATTGTGAATGTTGATTAAGTTAGAAGGAACGAACCTCTATTTATAGAGTCATAAACTTTTTCCTACAAGAAAATGACTATCCAAATAGGGAGACTTAATGTTTTCTTTTTAGGAAAAGGAAAACATATTTATAGTAAGAAACTCAAGGCAAATACCCAACATGGTTTTCCCTTCCGAGCAACGTCCAAAGCCACACAATCTAATTTAATCAAGTAATCACAATAAGATTTCAGAAATAACAATACTCAATTCATACTCTTTGAAAAATGGGTCAATCAACTCAAAAACTGAATTCCGAAAAGGTTTGAATCCAAAAATATTTACTTGAAAACATTACTCAAGGCATTTGTAACTCATTGGTGAAAACCATTTCAAAAAAGAACTTAAAATCAATCCATAATCACCATTTTAGTTAAGAACTCAAGTCCTTGAAAAACCTTGTCATTTGTAGATCAAAATCCCAAGTTTTGATGTTAAAATCTATAAATAATCAAAGGCAAATGAAGTTTTAGAATTACAAAAGCTTGCCCAAAAGATTTAGCACAAGAAATCTGTTCAAAATCGCCTCCAAAGATTATACCAAGCTTAAAAGTGAAAAAAGGGGCTAAAACCCCAAAATTTGCAGGTCGAAACCCCTCTTTGATATCGCTTTTGCGACCATGGGTTCGCTTAAAGTGAACCTCGCAAAAGTTGGGGTCTTCACTTTCGCACTCTTACGAACATTGCGATCACAACCCACGGTTCACTTAAGTGAACCCCGCCAGAGACCCTTTGCTTTCGCGACCAGGGTCTCGCTTTTGCGAACATCGTAATCGCGAGGCACCCTCCGCAAAAGCAAAGCACACCAGCTTCAAAAAATTCAGTCAACTCTCCAAAACATCGAAAGGACCCTCAAAATTTGTTCGAAACACCGTACACACAAACTGTATATGCAAAATGATTATACTCGACGTTCCAGACTCAATGGAATCGTCAAAACACGAATTTGAGGTCTCCTTGATCCGAAACTCGTGAAGGTCACAAGAAACTAACATAGCGCCTAAAAAGGCCAAAACAAGCTCGGGACCTCTGAAAATTCAACCAAAACCCCACCCAGACCTAAAATCATCCCACAAATCCAATGGAACTCTCGAAATTCCGATCCAAGCATTTGGACCCCAAATGTTGACCAAAGTCAATCCTAAGGCTAAATTTCCACAATTTTCCAACTTGGGACCTCGAATCCTCAAAGAGATTCTGAATTTGAAACCAACAACTCTCTTAGACTAGTTCTACATTCATGATTGATGGAATCGACAGAATCTCATTCTGACACTCCAAACTACAAAAGATACCGAAAATCACTTTTTAACAACTTTTGCCTTTCAAACTCAAAACTTGCAAAATCCTCAACTTTTAACTCAAAGTTTGAAACCAACTTTTAAAACTCAAACATGAAAACTCGGGATCAAGATCGGAAAGGACAAAACGATAATTTTACGACACTTTCCAAAAATGACCAACCAGGTCATTACAATGGTTAATTACACTAACTCAAATTTGAATACAGTCTTCGTACATAACTAAGTATATTAAGGGTGTGTTTGGTATGAAGGAAAACATTTTCCGAAAAATATTTTCCAATTTTCTCATGTTTGGTTGGGTAAAATGTTTTCCAAATCAACTTATTTTTCTCAAATTTAAGGAAAATGACTTCCCTTCAAAACTTAAGGAAAACATTTTCCAAAACTCTCTTCCAACTTCAAATTACAATTACTTTTTTGTTGAAAAAATCAATTTATTTTGTCCCTACCCTCCAATCAGCCCCCCCCCCCCCCCCCCCCCCCCCCCCCCCCCCCCCCCCCACGCCCCCCGCCCGCCCCCCCCCCCTTTTCCCCCCCCCACCCCCCCCCCCCC